>NC_069503.1:34594474-34894474 GCF_027579735.1 Bombina bombina
AGTAAGTCAGACCTATTCATGTTTCCAACCTCCTGTTTGATGGTATTTAAAGTGCCCAAATCATATCCTCTCTTGTTTAATCTAACAGCTAGCTCATTCGCTTGGGATAACTGGTAATCTCAGTACAATTTCGTTTTAGACTAATAAACTGACCTTTTGGAATGGCCTTTTTTAAATGACTAGGATGGTGAGAATTGGCCCTCAAGATGGTGTTTCCAGCAATGGGTTTCTTATATGTCTTAGTTTTCAAAGTTTTACTGTTAGTATCCAAGCTAACCAAAAAATTTAGAAATGGAATACACTTGTCAGATAAATCAAACGTAAATTTAAGATTAAGCTCATTATCATTGAGGTAATTTAATAAAATCCTGTATCAAGGTCTGCCCTCCATGCCAGATTATGAACAAATCGTCAATATAACGTGAGTAGAACTTGATATTGGACCTGTATGGATTATCTTGTGAAAAGATTTTGTCAATATCAAAACTGTTGAGGTACAAATTGGCATATGAGGGCGCAAATTTGGCCCCCATTGCCGTGCCACATTGTTGTACATAGAAAGAACCCTCAAAAGAAAAATAATCATGGATAAGTAAAAAGTAAACAGCATCTCTAATAAA
Source organism: Bombina bombina (assembly GCF_027579735.1). Classification (NCBI taxonomy): domain Eukaryota; kingdom Metazoa; phylum Chordata; class Amphibia; order Anura; family Bombinatoridae; genus Bombina; species Bombina bombina. Next base: position 34,595,095 of record NC_069503.1, read on the forward strand.
TTGTATATGAACCTCATTATAATCAGTATATAGATTAAGCATACGTGTAAGAGCTTTTATTCCCTTTTCATGTGGGATACAAGAATATAGAGAGGTGACATCTATAGTTAATAGTAGGTCACCTTCTTGTATATCAATGTTCCCCAATAGTGTCAACAAATGTTTGGTGTCTCTGATATATACTGGGGATTGTTGTACAATGGGCTGTAACATAGAGTCAACATAGGCACTAAGTTTCTCACCCAGAGTGCCTATTCCGGAGATATTAGGCCTCCCTGGTGGAGATGTTTTGTGCACTTTAGGTAAATGCTTAAATACAGGTATTTGTGGTTCTTGTACCTTTAAAAACTCCATTGTATCCAAAGTCATGTTACCCTTATCCCTTGCCTCGTCTAAGAATAAATTCAGTTGCTTTTTGAATTTAGTGGTCAGATTAAAGGTGATTCTCTTGTAAGTAAGACTATCATTAAGTTGTCTGTTAGCTTCATCTGTATACTGACAACGATCCTGTATTACAACAGAGCCACCTTTATCCGATTTTGAAATGACTAAGTTTTTATTATTTTGCAATTTCTTGATTGCAATATGTTGTTCATGTGTCATGTTAGATGGGTAATATTTATTGTGCTTCTTTTCAATTTTCTTTGCTAGAGACATAATGTCTCTTTCAATTACCCGGTGAAAAGTATTCACAAAGTTACCTCTCATTTGTACAGGATAAAATGTTTTATCTGACCCTTTAAGATGTGACACAGGAATCCTAAGACTAGTACTGTCAGACCTGACACTCTCACTTGTTAAGGATTGTAAAGAGATTAGACTACATTGCTCATCAAAACTGTGTATCATAGGAGCAACCATTGTGCTGTCACTGGATTGTAATGTCACAGGTTATATAGAAGAGCTGTCATTATCTGTTCTTAAATCCCTATTGATTCTAATGTCACAGGTTATATAGAAGAGCTGTCATTATCTGTTCTTAAATCCCTATTGAACCCAAAGTGTCTTTTTAATGTAAGAGAACGTATAAGTCTGTTGACATCAACTAATGTATCAAATAGCGAAAAATTTGAAGAAGGTGCAAAACCTAAGCCTAATGTCAAAGTCTCTAGTTCTTGTTTAGTTAACTAGGTCTGGGTTGAAGATAAATTAACTATGTTGGAATCAGTAATCTGCATAGTGTTGTCTGTGTGGGTGGTATAAACAGAGGGGTTCAGTTTTTTTACTTTTTGTTTCCTAAAAAACCCCTTGTGTCTCTACTCGGGTATCTCGGAGGGAGTGATGTCCCTTCTGAATTTCTTAAATCATCTAATGTATCTTGCTGAGTACTATAAGTAGATGATGATTCTGGTATTCTATGTATGTCTGTTATGGGCTGATGCACAGACCCTGTTTTTGGTCTAGTGTCATTGGTCGCTACAAGACTGGTGTCTCTTGTTTGTGTAACTGGTTTAGAAGCCCTAGGAGTATCAGTAGAGGTGTCGGTTTCAAAACTAGAAATTATTACTACTGTTACTCTTGTTGTTACTTTTGTTATTATTTCGTCTTCTATTTTGTCTAACATTAGCAGTCCAGCTATAAACAATGTTCATTTCATAATCTTTGCAGTCTCTCTCATATTTCTTCAACTTTAATTCGGTGAGTTCCTTAACAACTTTATCCAAAGTATCATCAAGTTGTTTCTGGTAGTCAGTAAACCTAGAGTCCTGTTCAAATTCAAACAGTTTTCCTTTTAATTCTTATATCTCTAGAAGTATCGATTCATGGTCTAGTCTCTTGTCCCTTAAAAGCTGTTTCTTAAGGGTAAGTGAGCAAATGCTAAGAGTACTATTCAATTCAGACATAAAATCATCACGTTTAGAAGCATAAGCAGGATATTTTTTCATACGTAAAACCCTTGGGATTTTTTCTTTATTGACATATAGCTGCAGAACTCTATGTCCCACCATAGCTTAAGTTCCTTAATTTCCAATTTCTCTCTTTTGGAGAACAAGTTTCCTAAATCTTGGTTAAAATTAGTACTAGCCGGTTGGCCTTGTATGAGAACGTTATTTTGCTTTTCTGGTGTCAAAACCACCTGTTGTATGGTTGGTAATTATATTTAGAATTTTTCTTATTCTGATTTAATATTATTTCTCTTGTAAAGGTGTATCCAGTCCACGGGTTCATCCATTACTTGTGGGATATTCTCCTTCCCAACAGGAAGCTGCAAGAGGACACCCACAGCAGAGCTGTCTATATAGCTCCTCCCCTAACTGCCACCCCCAGTCATTCTCTTGCAGCTCTCGACAAGAAAGGAAGTATCAAGAGAGATGTGGTGAATTAGTGTAGTTTTTTACCTTCAATCAAAAGTTTGTTATTTTTAAACGGTACCGGCGTTGTACTGTTTTTACTCTCAGGCAGAAATTGGAAGAAGAATCTGCCTGGAGGTTTGATGATCTTAGCGGTTTGTAACTAAGGTCCATTGATGTTCTCACACATAACTGAAGAGTATGGAAAGAAAACTTCAGTTGGGGGGACAGTCTGTAGATTGCCTGCCTTGAGGTATGTTCAGTATATTTTTTTCTAGAGAGATTTGGGGGTCGATCCGATATAAATCGTCGCCCGCAAAAGCCGGCGACGCCAATATTTACGCTGATTTGGTATCACATATACGGCGTAACCTAGAAGTTACGCCCGTATATTTCTGCCGTCGCCCGTAGTTTTTTGGGCTATAGGCAGGTATACCAAACCAGCGCAGTTTGGTATCCAATATGCAGCGTAAGGACTTACGTGGCGAAAATGGAGAAAACTTACTCCATTTTCACCTCGCCACAAAAAGCAGCCGTAAGAAGCCTTACGCTGACTATTGGAGCCCCGTAACTCCCTAAACTGGCTGCTAAAATAAACCTAACACCTAACGCATGCGCAGTCTATCTCCCTGTCAACCGCGATCTTCTAAAATAAACCTAACACCTAACGCATGCGCAATGTCTATCTACCTGTCAACCGCGATCCCCCCCCCCCCCGAAACCCCTAAACCGCCGCTCCCGGACCCCGCCGCCATCTACATAAACTAACCCCCTACTGTGAGCCCCTAAAACCGCCGCCATCTACCTTATCTATCCCCTAATTAGAACCCCTTACACCGCTGTCATCTACCAAATCTATCCCCTAATCTGACCCCTTACACCGCCGCCACCTATATAAAAATTATTAACCCCTAATTTAATCTACCTACCCCGCCGCCAGCTATGTTATCTATATTAACCCTAAGTATATTATAGTTAATATAGTTATTACATTATATATATTAACTATATTAACCCTAATTATATTAGGGTTAATATAGTTAATATAGTTACTATAGTATTTATATTAACTATATTAACTCTATCTAACCCTAACACCCCTAACTAAATTTATATTAAATTAATCTAATTCATTTATAAACTAAAATATTCCTATTTAAATCTAAATACTTACCTATAAAATAAACCCTAAGATAGCTACAATATAATTAATAATTACATTGTAGCTATGTTAGGGTTAATATTTATTTTACAGGTAAATTGTTAATTATTTTAACTAGGTATAATAGCTATTAAATAGTTATTAACTATTTAATAGCTACCTAGTTAAAATAATTACCCAATTACCTGTAAAATAAATCCTAACCTAAGTTACAAATACACCTACACTATCAATAAATTAAATAAACTACAAACATCTATCTAAAAATACAATTAAATTAACTAAACTAAATTACAAAAAAAAACAAACACTAAATTACAAAAAATAAAAAAAGATTACAAGATTTTTAAGCTAATTACACCTATTCTAAGCCCCCTAATAAAATAATAAACCCCCAAAATAAAAAAAATTCCCTGCCCTATTCTAAATTAAAATAAGTTCAAAGCTCTTTACCTTACCAGCCCTTAAAAGGGCCTTTTGTGGGGCATGCCCCAAAGAATACAGCTCTTTTGCATACAAATACAATACCCCCCCCCCATTACAACCCACCACCCACATACCCCTATTCTAAAACCACCCAAACCCCCCTTAAAAAAAGCCTAACACTACCCCCCTGAAGATCTCCCTACCTTGTCTTCACCACACCGGGCCGAACTCCTGATCCGATCCGGGCGATGTCTTCCTCCAAGCGGCAAAGAAGAATTCTTCCTCCGGCGATGTCTTCCTCCAAGCGGCAAAGAAGATTTCTTCCTCCGGCGACGTCTTCCTCCAAGCGGCAGCAAAGTCTTCATTCTTCCGGCGGCATCTTCAATCTTCTTTCTTCGCTCCGCCGCTGCGGAGCATCCATCCCGGCCGACTACTGAACTTGGAATGAGGTACCTTTAAATGACGTCATCCAAGATGGCGTCCGCCGAATTCCGATTGGCTGATTGGCTGATTCAATCAGCCAATCAGATTTTTTTAACTTAATTCCGATTGGCTGATAGAATCCTATCAGCCAATCGGAATTCGGTGGACGCCATCTTGGATGACGTCATTTAAAGGTACCTCATTCCAAGTTCAGTAGTCGGCCGGGATGGATGCTCCGCAGCGGCGGAGCGAAGAAAGAAGATTGAAGATGCCGCCGGAAGAATGAAGACTTTGCTGCCGCTTGGAGGAAGACGTCGCCGGAGGAAGAAATCTTCTTTGCCGCTTGGAGGAAGACATCGCCGGAGGAAGAATTCTTCTTTGCCGCTTGGAGGAAGACATCGCCCGGATCGGATCAGGAGTTCGGCCCGGTGTGGTGAAGACAAGGTAGGGAGATCTTCAGGGGGGTAGTGTTAGGCTTTTTTAAGGGGGGTTTGGGTGGTTTTAGAATAGGGGTATGTGGGTGGTGGGTTGTAATGGGGGGGTATTGTATTTGTATGCAAAAGAGCTGTATTCTTTGGGGCATGCCCCACAAAAGGCCCTTTTAAGGGCTGGTAAGGTAAAGAGCTTTGAACTTATTTTAATTTAGAATAGGGCAGGGAATTTTTTTTATTTTGGGGGTTTATTATTTTATTAGGGGGCTTAGAATAGGTGTAATTAGCTTAAAAATCTTGTAATCTTTTTTTATTTTTTGTAATTTAGTGTTTGTTTTTTTTTGTAATTTAGTTTAGTTAATTTAATTGTATTTTTAGATAGATGTTTGTAGTTTATTTAATTTATTGATAGTGTAGGTGTATTTGTAACTTAGGTTAGGATTTATTTTACAGGTAATTGGGTAATTATTTTAACTAGGTAGATATTAAATAGTTAATAACTATTTAATAGCTATTATACCTAGTTAAAATAATTAACAATTTACCTGTAAAATAAATATTAACCCTAACATAGCTACAATGTAATTCTTAATTATATTGTAGCTATCTTAGGGTTTATTTTATAGGTAAGTATTTAGATTTAAATAGGAACATTTTAGTTTATAAATGAATTAGATTAATTTAATATAAATTTAGTTAGGGGTGTTAGGGTTAGATAGAGTTAATATAGTTAATATAAATACTATAGTAACTATATTAACCCTAATATAATTAGGGTTAATATAGTTAATATATATAATGTAATACCTATATTAACTATAATATACTTAGGGTTAACATAGATAATATAGCTGGCGGCGGGGTAGGTAGATTAAATTAGGGGTTAATCATTTTAATAGAGATGGCGGCGGTGTAAGGGGCTTACATTGGGGGTTAATAATTTTAATATAGATAGCGGCGGTGTTAGGGGCTCACTTTAGGGGGTTATAGATATAATATAGCTGGCGGCGGGGTACGGGAGCAGCGGTTTAGGGGTTAATAACTTTATTAGGTTGCGGCGGGGTACGGGAGCGGCGGTTTAGGGGTTAATAGCTTTTTTTATTGTTAGGATAGTGAGGGGGGATAGCGGATAGAGGGTTGGACGTGTCGGGCTATGTTTAGGAGGCGTGTTAGACAGTGCGGGTGTTTTAGACTTTAGTCAGGTTTTATAGGCGCCGGCAGTTTCTAACGTGCCGCAAGTCACTGGCGACGCCAGAAATTTGTACTTGCGCAGATTTCTGGACATCGCTGGTTTGTCAGACTTACGGCACGTTAGCATCTGACGGCGACTTATATGGGATAGCTCGAGTTGCGAGCTGAAACTGCGGGCGACGCCGGTTCCCTCGCTTGCGCCGCAAACTGCGATCTATATCGGATCGCGCCCAAGGTCTAGAAAATGCTGACAGTGCCTGGTATATTTGAGGTAAGCCTGATACAGTGATTTAACAGCAACTGGGATCATGCTTGCAAAAAAGGGTAATATTCATGTTAATACTCATATTGCTTAGTGTAAAAACGTTTGAATGTTTTAGAGTAAAAAACGTTTTTTCTCTGAGGGTGATAAATCTTTATTTTGGGGCCAAGTTTTCCACATTGCTTGTTAGATTACTCCTAAAAAAGGCCCCCTGACTTTCAGTGCATGGTGGGAGGGGCCTATTTTTGCGCACTTTATGCGCAGTTAATCTTCAGACTGAGACATACAGCTTCCCTAAAGGAGTCCTCTGGCATCTAGGACCACTATAGAGGGTGTTTTTCCTGCAAAAAAAAACGTGTTTATGGGAAGGTAGGGCCACAGCAGAGCTGTGGCAGTGTGTTTGACTGTTTTTTAACGTTTTTTCCGTTTTTCTAATCCGTTTTGGGGCCTAAGGGGTTAATCATCCATTTGCAAGTGGGTGCAATGCTGCTTTAGTCTCTTATACACACTGTAAAAATTTTGTAGAGTTTACTACTTTTTATTACTGTTTTGCAGTTTATGAGGTAGTTTTTTTCTCTTAAAGGCACAGTACCGTTTTTATTTAATTGCTTTTTCACATTTATTAAAGTGTTTTCCAAGCTTTCTGGTCTCATTACTAGTCTGTTAAACATGTCTGACATAGAGGAAACTCCTTGTTCATTATGTTTAGAAGCCATTGTGGAACCCCCTCTTAGAATGTGTGCAAAATGCACTGACCTTTCTATAAGTTATAAAGACCATATTATGGGTTTTAAGGATTTATCACCACAGAGACAGAACTTTTTTTCACTTTCTGCAATGAGATTTTTTTAGTGAAAATTTTTCTGCAGGTAATTTTTAAATAAAATAAAATTGTAAATTTGTCAGTTACACTAAAGCACCAGATCAAATGCAATGTGTTGGTTAACTGGAGAATAAAGCAATATTTAAAGTTATATAATCTAGTGTAGTAGTCGAAAATTGCATTGCAAATTAGCTGCAGACAAAAAAAGTCTCTTGAATTAATTTGTTTCCTTTTTTCTTAGTCTAACATAGAAATGTAGTAATAAAAATGTGCATTGCTCATACGAACATCTTACATTCAGAGAAAGACAGCTTTGCAGACTGTGAAAAGCTAGGGAACGAGCTTGCAAAAATCTCAGAGTCAGACAACAATCAATGCACTGCTTCTTTGCAGCACTGCTGCATATTTGATTGTCTTCAAACAGCACTTTGCTCTGAATGCACTGTTAAGGAAAACTTATACAATGCAGCCAGAGAACAGCTCTAGTTAAAAAGAACAGCCTAATGTGGAGCAGTACTGAAAAGTTAAAGTGCTAACAATTCCTGTTCTTTCTGCAGACATGCTGCATTTTCTGCGATGACATCTCAGATCACTCTATGTTCTGCCTTGGGGTTTATCACCAGAGGTTTCTCAGACTGACAAAAGGGAGGTTAAACCACCTAGCTCTCCCAATGTGTCGGAACCTATATCTCCCGCGCAAGTGACGCCAAGTACATCTGGCGCGTCCAATGCGTTTACCTTTCAAGACATGGCGGCAGTTATAAATCATACCCTCACAGAGGTATTGTCCAAACTGCCAGGGTTACAAGGAAAGCGAGACAGCTCTGGGGCTAGAACAAATACAGAGCTTTCTGACGCTTTAGTAGCTATGTCTGATATACCCTCACAATGTACAGAAGCAGGAGAGCTTCTATCTGTGGGTGACATGTCTGATTCAGGGAAGGCGTTACTTCAGCCTGACTCTGAAATGACAGCATTTAAATTTAAGCTTGAACACCTCCACTTATTGCTCAAGGAGGTTTTAGCAACTCTGGACGACTGTGACACCATTGTAGTCCCAGAGAAATTGTGTAAAATGGACAAATACTTTGCAGTGCCTGTTTACACTGACGTTTTTCCAATCCCTAAGAGGTTTTCAGAAATTATTACGAAGGAATGGGATAGGCCAGGTGTACTGTTCTCTCCCCCTCCTGCGTTTAAAAGAATGTTTCCCATAGATGCCGCTACACAGGACTCGTGGCAGACGGTCCCTAAGGTGGAGGGAGCAGTATCTACCCTAGCTAAGCGTACAACTTTCCCCGTCGAGGACAGTTGTGCTTTTCTAGATCCAATGGATAAAAAATTAGAAGGTTTCCTTAAGAAAATCTTTATACAACAAGGTTTTATTCTCCAACCTCTTGCATGCATTGCCCCAGTCACTGCTGCAGCGGCTTTCTGGTTCGAGTCTCTTGAAGAGGCTCTTCAGGTGGAGACCCCGTTGGATGATATCCTAGACAGGCTTAAAGCTCTTAAGTAGGCAATTCATTTATTTCTGACGCCGTTTTTCATTTAACTAAGCTAACGGCTAAGAATTCAGGTTTCGCCATTCAGGCGCGTAGGGCGCTATGGCTTAAATCCTGGTCAGCTGATGTTACTTCAAAGTCTAAGCTTCTCAACATTCCCTTCAAGGGGCAGACCCTATTCAGGCCTGGACTGAAAGAGATAATTTCTGATATTACTGGAGGGAAAGGCCATGCCCTTCCCCAGGATAGGTCCAACAAATTAAGGACCAAACAGACTAATTTTCGTTCCTTTCGGAACTTCAAGAGTGGTGCAGCTTCAACTTCCTCTACTACAAAACAAGAAGGAAATTCTGCCCAGTCCAAGCCAGTCTGGAGACCTAACCAGGCTTGGAGCAAGGGAAAACGGGGAAAAAAACCTGCTGCTGCCTCTAAGACAGCATGAAGGAGTAGCCCCCAATCCGGGACCGGATCTAGTTGGGGGCAGACTTTCTCTCTTTGCCCAGGCTTGGGCAAAAGACGTCCAGGATCCCTGGGCTCTGGAGATTGTTTCCCTGGGATATCTTCTGGATTTCAAAGCCTCATCTCCAAAAGGGAGATTTCATCTCTCACAATTATCTGCAAACGTTGTGTTCAAGACCTTCTGGTCATGGGAGTGATCCACCCAGTTCCAAGGGAGGAACAGGGGCAAGGATTCTATTCAAATCTGTTTGTAGTTCCCAAAAAAGAGGGAACTTTCAGACCAATCTTGGATCTCAAGATCCTAAACAAATTTCTCAGGGTCCCATCCTTCAAGATGGAGACTGTTCGAACCATCCTACCTTTGATCCAGGAGTGTCAATATATGACTACCGTGGACTTAAAGGATGCTTATCTCCACATTCCGATACACAGAGATCATCATCGGTTTCTCAGGTTTGCCTACCTAGACAGGCATTACCAGTTTGTGGCTCTTCCCTTTGGGTTAGCCACGGCACCAAGAATCTTTACGAAGGTTCTAGGGTCCCTACTGGCGGTTCTAAGGCCACGGGGCATAGCGGTGGCCCCTTACCTAGACGACATTCTGATACAGGCGTCGACTTTTCAAATCGCCAAGTCCCATACGGACATTGTTCTGGCCTTTCTGAGGTCTCACGGGTGGAAGGTGAATGAAGAAAAGAGTTCCCTCTCCCCTCTCACAAGAGTTTCCTTCCTAGGAACTCTGATAGATTCAGTAGAAATGAAGATTTTTCTGACAGAAGTCAGGTTGTCAAAGCTTCTAACTTCCTGCCGTGCTCTTTATTCCACTTCTCAGCCGTCAGTGGCTCAGTGTATGGAAGTAATCGGCTTAATGGTAGCAGCAATGGACATAGTTCCGTTTGCCCGCCTACATCTCAGACCACTGCAACTTTACATGCTCAATTAGTGGAATGGGGATTACACAGATTTGTCCCCTCTGCTAAATCTGGATCAAGAGACCAGAGATTCTCTTCTCTGGTGGCTATCTCGGGTCCATCTGTCCAGGGGAATGAGCTTCCGCAGGCCAGAATGGACTATAGTGACGACAGATGCCAGCCTTCTGGGCTGGGGCGCAGTCTGGAACTCCCTGAAGGCTCAGGGTTCGTGGACTCAGGAGGAAGCCCTCCTTCCAATAAACATTCTGGAACTAAGAGCGATATTCAATGCTCTTCAGGCTTGGCCTCAGCTAGCTGCGGTCAGGTTCATCAGATTTCAGTCGGACAACATCACGACTGTAGCCTATATCAACCATCAGGGGGGTACAAAGAGCCCCCGGGCGATGTTAGAGGTTTCAAAGATAATTCTATGGGCAGAGGTTCACTCTTGCCATCTCTCAGCTATCCATATCCCAGGAGTAGAGAACTGGGAGGCGGATTTTTTAAGTCGACAGACTTTTCATCCGGAGGAGTGGGAACTCCATCCGGAGGTATTTGCCCAGTTGATTCATCTATGGGGCAAACCAGAACTGGATCTCATGGCGTCTCGTCAGAATGCCAAGCTTGCTTGTTACGGGTCCAGGTCCAGGGATCCCAAGGCAGCGCTGATAGATGCTCTAGCAGCGCCCTGGTCCTTCAGCCTGGCTTATGTGTTTCCTTTCAAACATCCAAATCTAATTTCTCTGCGTCTGACTGCTTGGAGATTGAACGCTTGATTCTATCAAAGCGTGGTTTTTCCGAGTCGGTCATTGATACCTTAATTCAGGCTCGAAAGCCTGTCACCAGGAAAATCTATCGTAAGATATGGTGTAAATATCTTCATTGGTGTGAATCCAAGGGTTACTCTTGGAGTAAAGTCAGGATTCCTAGAATATTATCTTTTCTCCAGGAGGGATTGGAGAAAGGATTGTCTGCTAGTTCCTTAAGGGGACAGATTTCTGCTCTGTCTATTCTTTTGCACAAACGTCTGGCTGAGGTTCCAGACGTTCAGGCGTTTTGTCAGGCTTTAGTTAGAATTAAGCCTGTGTTTAAACCTGTTGCTCCGCCATGGAGTTTAAATTTAGTTCTTAAGGTTCTTCAAGGGGTTCCGTTTGAACCTCTGCATTCCATAGATATTAAACTTTTATCTTGGAAAGTTCTGTTTCTAGTAGCTATCTCCTCGGCTCGGAGAGTTTCGGAGTTATCTGCTTTACAGTGTGATTCCCCTTATCTGATTTTCCATGCAGATAAGGTAGTTTTGCGTACCAAACCTGGGTTTCTTCTTAAGGTAGTATCTAATAAGAACATCAATCAGGAGATTGTTGTTCCTTCATTATGTCCTAATCCTTCCTCAAAGAAGGAACGTCTTTTACACAATCTTGATGTGGTTCGTGCTTTAAAGTTTTATTTACAAGCCACGAAGGATTTTCGTCAAACATCTGCTTTGTTTGTTGTCTACTCTGGACAGAGGAGAGGCCAAAAGGCTTTGGCAACTTCTCTATCTTTTTGGCTAAGAAGTATAATACACTTAGCTTATGAGACTGCTGGCCAGCAGCCTCCTGAAAGAATTACAGCTCATTCCACTAGAGCGGTAGCTTCCACATGGGCTTTTAAAAATGAGGCCTCTGTTGAACAGATTTGGAAGGGGGCGACTTGGTCTTCGCTTCATACCTTTTCTAAATTCTACAAATAAGATACTTTTGCTTCTTCGGAGGCTATTTTTGGGACCAAGGTCTTACAGGCAGTGGTGCCTTCCATTTAAGGGCCTGCCTTGTCTCTCCCTTCGTCCGTGTCCTAAAGCTTTGGTATTGGTATCCCACAAGTAATGGATGAACCCATGGACTGGATACACCTTTACAAGAGAAAACAAAATTTATGCTTACCTGATAAATTTATTTCTCTTGTGGTGTATCCAGTCCACGGCCCGCCCTGTCATTTTAAGGCAGGTGTTTTTTTTATTTTTAACTACAGTCACCACTGCACCCTATAGTTTCTCCTTTTTTTCTTGCTTGTCTTCGGTTGAATGACTGGGGGTGGCAGTTAGGGGAGGAGCTATATAGACAGCTCTGCTGTGGGTGTCCTCTTGCAGCTTCCTGTTGGGAAGGAGAATATCCCACAAGTAATGGATGAACCCGTGGACTGGATACACCACAAGAGAAATAAATTTGATGTGAATTGTTTATTCTTTAGAATGGTATTTCTCTTGTAAGGTGTATCCAGTCCACGGATTCATCCATTACTTGTGGGATATTCTCCTTCCCAACAGGAAGCTGCAAGAGGACACCCACAGCAGATCTGTCTATATAGCTCCTCCCCTAACTGCCACTCCCATCATTCTCTTGCAGCTCTCGACAAGAAAGGAAGTATCAAGAGATATGTGGTGACTTAGTGTAGTTTATCTTCAATCAAAAGTTTGTTATTTTTAAACGGTACCGGCGTTGTACTGTTTTTACCTCAGGCAGAAATTAGAAGAAGAGTTCTGCCTGAAGTTTTTGATGATCATAGCAGGTTGTAACTAAGGTCCACTGCTGTTCTCACACATAACTGAAGAGTATGGGAAAACTTCAGCTGGGGGGATGGCCTGCAGAATTAACTGCTCTGAGGTATGCTCAGTATATTTTTTTCTAGAGAGATGATAAGGTCTAGAAAATGCTGACAGTGCCTGATATATTTAAGGTAAGCCTGATTACAGTGATTTAACAAACGACTGGGATCATGCTTGCAGTAAAGGGTAATATTCATGTTAATTGCTCTTATTACTTAGTATGTAAAACGTTTACATGATATATAAAAAATGTTTTTTACTGAAGGTGATAAATCTTTATTTGGGGCCTAGTTTTCCACATGGCTGATTAGATTTCTCCTAGGAGTAGTTATTTATGGCCCTTTCACTTTGAGTGCATGGTGGGAGGGGCCTATTTTCACGCTCTAATTGCGCAGTAGTTTTTACAGTCTGAGACATCCAGCTTCCCTGAAGGAGTCCTGACATATAGGACCTCTGTAAAGGGTTTTTGTGCCTACAAAAGTCGTTTTAAGGGCAGGTAGGAGCCACAGTAAAGCTGTGGCAGGTTGCTTGTGACTGTTTATAACGGTTTTACCGTTTTTCTGATTCGTTTTTGAGCCTGAGGGGTTAATCATCCATTTGCAAGTGGGTGCAATGCTATATTAGTCTATTATACACACTGTAAAAATTTCGTAGAGTTTACTGCTTTTTTTCACTGTTTTGCAGTTTATGTGATTGTTTTTTTCCCTTAAAGGCACAGTACCGTTTTTTATATTCTGCTTTTTCACATTTATTAAAGTGTTTTCCAAGCTTGCTGGTCTCATTACTAGTCTGTTAAACATGTCTGACATAGAGAAAACTCCTTGTTCATTATGTTTAGAAGCCATTGTGGAACCCCCTCTTAGAATGTGTACCAAATGCACTGATCTTACTATAAATGATAAAGACCATATTCTGGCTTTAAAAGATTTATCACCAGAGGAAATTGACAAGGGGGAAGTTATGCCGACTAACTCTCCCCACGTGTCAGAACCTATAACTCCCGCTCAAGGGACGCCAAGTACATCTAGCGCGCCCATGGCGTATACCTTACAAGACATGGCGGCAGTTATGAATCATACCCTTACAGAGGTATTGTCTAAACTGCCAGGGTTACAAGGAAAGCGAGACAGCTCTGGGACTAGAACAAATACAGAGCTCTCTGATGCTTTAGTAGCTATGTCTGATATACCCTCACAATGTGCAGAAGCCGAAGCAGGAGAGCTTCTATCTGTGGGTGATTTTTCTGATTCAGGGAAGACACTTCAACCTGATTCTGATATGTCTACATTTAAATTTAAACTTGAACACCTCTGCGCGTTGCTCAGGGAGGTTTTAGCAACTCTGGATGACTGTGACGCCATTGTAGTCCCAGAGAAATTATGTAAGTTGGATAAATACTATGCAGTGCCTGTTTACACTGATGTTTTTCCAATACCTAAGAGGTTTTCAGAAATTATTACTAAGGAATGGGATAGACCAGGTGTACCGTTCTCTCCCCCTCCTGTTTTTAAAAAGATGTTTCCTATAGATGCCGCTACATGGGACTTGTGGCAGACGGTCCCTAAGGAGGAGGGAGCAGTCTCTACCCTAGCGAAGCGTACAACTATCCCGGTCGAGGACAGTTGTGCTTTTCTAGAGCTAATGGACAAAAAATTAGAGGGTTACCTTAAGAAATTTTTTATTCAACAAGGTTTTATTCTCCAGCCTCTTGCATGCATTGCCCCAGTCACTGCTGCTGTGGCCTTCTGGTTTGAGTCTCTAGAAGAGGCTCTACAGGTAGAAACCCCGTTGGATGATATCCTTGACAAGCTTAAAGCTCTTAAGCTAGCCAATTCATTTGTTTCTGACGCCGTTGTTCATTTAACCAAGCTAACGGCTAAAAACTCAGGTTTTGCTATTCAGGCGCGTAGGGCGCTATGGCTTAAATCCTGATCAGCTGACATTACTTCAAAGTCTAAGCTTCTCAACATTCCCTTCAAGGGGCAGACCCTATTCGGGCCTGGACTGAAGGAGATCATTTCTGATATTACTGGAGGAAAAGGTCACGCCCTTCCTCAGGTTAGGTCCAACAAATTAAGGACCAAACAGACTAATTTTCGTTCCTTTCGAAACTTCAAGAGTGGCGCAGCTTCAACTTCCTCTAATACAAAACAAGAGGGAAATTTTGCCCAGTCCAAGCCGGTCTGAAGACCTAACCAGGCTTGAAACAAAGGAAAGCAGGCCAAAAAACCTGCTGCTGCCTCTAAGACAGCATGAAGGATCAGCCCCCGATCCGGAAACGGATCTAGTAGGGGGCAGACTTTCTCTTTTCGCCCATGGGCAAGAGATGTCCAGGATCCCTGGGCGTTGGAAATTGTGTCCCAGGGATATCTTCTGGACTTCAAAGTTTCTTCCCCAAAAGGGAGATTTCATCTCTCACAATTATCTGCAAACCAGATAAAGAGAGAGGCATTCTTACATTGTGTTCAAGACCTCCTAGTTATGGGAGTGATCCACCCAGTTCCAAAGGAGGAACAGGGGCAAGGCTTCTATTCAAATATGTTTGTAGTTCCCAAGAAAGAGGGAACCTTCAGACCAATCTTAGATCTCAAGATATTAAACAAATTTCTCAGGGTCCCATCCTTCAAGATGGAGACTATTCGAACCATCCTACCTATGATCCAGGAGGGTCAATATATGACTTCCGTGGACTTAAAGAATGCTTATCTTCACATTCCGATACACAGAGATCATCATCGGTTTCTCAGGTTCGCCTTCTTAGACAGGCATTACCAGTTTGTGGCTCTTCCCTTCGGGTTAGCTACGGCACCAAGAATCTTTATGAAAGTTCTAGGGTCACTCCTAGCGGTCCTAAGGCCGCGGGGTATAGCAGTAGCTCCTTACCTAGATGACATTCTGATACAGGCGTCGGATTTTCAAATCGCCAGGTCCCATACGCACATTGTTCTGGCATTCCTGAGGTCTCATGGGTGGAAGGTGAACGAAGAAAACAGTTCTCTATCCCCTCTCACAAGAGTTTCCTTCCTAGGAACTCTGATAGATTCAGTAGAAATTAAGATTTTTCTGACAGAGGTCAGGTTGTCAAAGCTTCTAACTTCCTGCCGTGCTCTTTATTCCACTTCTCGCCCATCAGTGGCTCAGTGTATGGAAGTAATCGGCTTAATGGTAGCGGCAATGGACATAGTTCCGTTTGCCTGCCTACATCTCAGACCGCTGCAACTTTGCATGCTCAGTCAGTGGAATGGGGATTACACAGATTTGTCCCCTCTACTAAATCTGGATCAAGAGACCAGGGATTCTCATCTCTGGTGGCTATCTCGGGTCCATCTGTCCAAGGGTATGACCTTCCGCAGGCCAGATTGGACAATAGTAACGACAGATGCCAGCCTTCTGGGCTGGGGTGCAGTCTGGAACTCCCTGAAGGCTCAGGGCTCGTGGACTCAGGAGGAGGCACTCCTTCCGATAAACATTCTGGAACTAAGAGTGATATTCAATGCTCTTCAGGCTTGGCCTCAGCTTGCTGCGGTTAGGTTCATCAGATTTCAGTCAGACAATATCACGACTGTAGCCTACATCAACCATCAAGGGGGAACAAGGAGTTCCCTAGCAATGTTGGAGGTTTCAAAAATTATTCTATGGGCAGAGGTTCACTCTTGCCATCTATCAGCTATCCATATCCCAGGAGTAGAGAACTGGGAGGCAGATTTTCTAAGTCGGCAGACTTTTCATCCGGGGGAGTGGGAACTCCATCCGGAGGTATTTGCACAGTTGATTCAACTTTGGGGCAAACCAGAACTGGATCTCATGGCGTCTCGTCAGAACGCCAAGCTTCCTTGTTACAGATCCAGGTCCAGGGATCCCAAGGCAGCGCTGATAGATGCTCTAGCAGTGCCTTGGTCCTTCAACCTGGCTTATGTGTTTCCTCTGCTCCCTGGTCTGATTGCCAAGATCAAGCAGGAGAGAGCTTCTGTGATTTTGATAGCACCTGCGTGGCCACGCAGGACTCGGTATGCAGATCTGGTGGACATGTCATCCCTTCCACCATGGACTCTGCCGCTGAGGCAGGACCTTCTACTTCAGGGTCCTTTCAACCATCCAAATCTAATTTTTCTGCGTCTGACTGCTTGGAGATTGAACGCTTGATTTTATCAAAGCGTGGTTTCTCTGAGTCGGTCATTGATACCTTAATTCAGGCTCAAAAGCCGGTCACCAGGAAAATCTTTCATAAGATATGGTGTAGATATCTTCATTGGTGTGAATCCAAAGGTTACTCATGGAGTAAGGTCAGGATTCCTAGGATATTATCTTTTCTCCAAGAAGGATTGGAGAAGGGATTGTTAGCTAGTTCCTTAAAGGGACAGATATCTGCTCTGTCTATTCTTTTGCACAAGCGTCTGGCTGATACTCCAGATGTTCAGGCGTTTTGTCAGGCTTTAGTTAGAATCAAGCCTGTGTTTAAACCTGCTGCTCCGCCATGGAGTTTAAATTTAGTTCTTTAGGTTCTGCAAGGGGTTCCATTTGAACCTTTGCATTCCATAGATATTAAACTTTTATCTTGGAAAGTTCTGTTTTTAGTAGCTATCTCCTCGGCTCGAAGAGTTTCGGAGTTATCTGCTTTACAATGTGATTCCCCTTATCTCATTTTCCATGCAAATAAGGTAGTGTTACGTACCAAACCTGGTTTTCTTCCTAAGGTGGTATCTAATAAGAATATCAATCAGGAGATTGTTGTTCCTTCACTGTGTCCTAATCCTTCTTCAAAGAAGGAATGTCTGTTACACAATCTTGATGTGGTTCGTGCTTTAAAATTTTATTTACAAGCCACGAAGGATTTTCGTCAAACATCTGCTTTGTTTGTGGTCTACTCTGGACAGAGGAGAGGCCAAAAGGCTTCGGCAACTTCTCTTTCTTTTTGGCTAAGAAGTATAATCCGCTTAGCTTATGAGACTGCTGGCCAGCAGCCTCCTGAAAGAATTACAGCTCATTCCACTAGAGCGGTAGCTTCCACATGGGCTTTTAAGAATGAGGCTTCTGTTGAACAGATTTGTAAGGCGGCGACTTGGTCTTCGCTTCATACTTTTTCTAAATTTTACAAATTTGATACTTTTGCTTCTTCGGAGGCTATTTTTGGGACAAAGGTCTTACAGGCAGTGGTGCCTTCCGTTTGAGCGCCTGCCTTGTCCCTCCCTTCATCCGTGTCCTATAGCTTTGGTATTGGTATCCCACAAGTAATGGATGAATCCGTGGACTGGATACACCTTACAAGAGAAAACAAAATTTATGCTTACCTGATAAATTTATTTCTCTTGTGGTGTATCCAGTCCACGGCCCGCCCTGTCATTTTAAGGCAGGTGTTTTTTATTTTTAAACTACAGTCACCACTGCACCCTATAGTTTCTCCTTTCTCTTGCTTGTCTTCCGTTGAATGACTGGGAGTGGCAGTTAGGGGAGGAGCTATATAGACAGCTCTGCTGTGGGTGTCCTCTTGCAGCTTCCTGTTGGGAAGGAGAATATCCCACAAGTAATGGATGAATCCGTGGACTGGATACACCACAAGAGAAATAAATTTATCAGGGAAGCATAAATTTTGTTTTTCACTTTTGTTTGCCCTCTATGGGGTTAATTACACATGCAATGCTATTTAAGGTTGGAGAAGGGAGGTGTTACTTATCCCTGATGAAGTGCCTGTTGGCATGAAACGCGTAGGATGTTCAAAGAGCTGTTTGGTCTCTGTATGAGATTTGTGTTTGATCACTAATAAAGGTGTCTTTTACTGCATATCACCTTTCTGGATCGTTCATTCCTTTGTTCGCTTATGCAATTGTTTGAGGAGTTCTGGGGTGCTCCTTTTGTATTAGTGATCCCGCTATGTTGCCTATAGGTTCTCAGAGCCGAGCCTCCAGCAAGGAGTCACGTGACTTTCTACAATCAACCCAGCTGTATTACCGAGTGAAGCACTTTACTTGGCTTGCACAGCATTTGGCATCCTCCGCACACTTCAGTGGAACTCGGATACGGCCTACTTACCTTCGGATATATCGGCATCAGAGACACAGCATGTTGAGCTAACAAGGTACTGTTTTCATATTATACCAGTGAATGTGTGGCCTGAAAATACAGATTGCAACAAAACATTTGCTTGCTTTGCATCTTTTGCTATACGCCTTATTTGGGACACTATCACACTGCTTGTTTAGAACTTTTGGTTGGTACTTTCACTATCATACCAGACCTGGACAAGGGGTCAAGCGTTTACCATTTCACAGGACCTACAATTTATCCTGGGACATTAAGTCTATTGCTTACTGTGACAGTGAGAGCAGCTTGTGTGTTTCTTCTGTTATGTGTGATCAGTCCACGGGTCATCATTACTTCTGGGATATAACTCCTCCCCAACAGGAAATGCAAGAGGATTCACCCAGCAGAGCTGATATAGCTCCTCCCCTCTACGTCAGTCCCAGTCATTCTCTTGCACCCAACAACTAGATAGGATGTGTGAGAGGACTATGGTGATTATACTTAGTTTTTATGACTTCAATCAAAAGTTTGTTATTTTACAATAGCACCGGAGCGTGTTATTACTTCTCTGGCAGAGTTTGAAGAAGAATCTACCAGAGTTTTTTTACTATGATTTTAACCGGAGTAGTTAAGATCATATTACTGTTCTCGGCCATCTGAGGGAGGTAAAAGCTTCAGATCAGGGGACAGCGGGCAGATGAATCTGCATTGAGGTATGTAGCAGTTTTTATTTTCTGAATGGAATTGATGAAAAAATCCTGCCATACCGTTATAATGACATGTATGTATACACTTCAGTATTCTGGGGATGGTATTTCACCGGAACTACTCTGTTAAAGGTCACTAATCCTTTTAATAAGTATTTGTCATGTTAAACGTTTTTGCTGGAATGTAGAATCGTTTACATTGCTGAGGTACTGAGTGAATAATATTTGGGCATTATTTTCCACTTGGCAGTTGTTTGCTTTAATTGTGACAGTTTCGTTTCTCTTCACTGCTGTGTGTGAGAGGGAGGGGCCGTTTTTGGCGCTCTTTGCTACGCATCAAAAATTTCCAGTCAGCTACTCTTATATTTCCTGCATGATCCGGTTCATCTCTGACAGATCTAAGGGGTCTTCAAACTTCTTTGAAGGGAGGTATATTCTCTCAGCAGAGCTGTGAGAATTTTATATTGACTGTGAATAAAAACGTTGCTCTGTATTTTATTTCAAATTTAATTATTGTTATTTTACTAATGGGAACAAAACCTTTGCTAAAAGTTGTGTTGTTTTAAAGCTTGATGCTATAACTGTTTTTCAGTTCATTATCTCAACTGTCATTTAATCGTTTAGTACCTCTTTGAGGCACAGTACGTTTTTGCTAAAAAAGATTATAACCAGGTTGCAAGTTATTGCTAGTGTGTTAAACATGTCTGACTCAGAGAAAGATATCTGTGTCATTTGTTCCAATGCCAAGGTGGAGCCCAATAGAAATTTATGTACTAACTGTATTGATGCTACTTTAAATAAAAGTCAATCTGTACAATGTGAACAAATTTCACCAAACTGCGAGGGGAGAGTTATGCCGACTAACTCGCCTCACGCGGCAGTACCTGCATCTCCCGCCCGGGAGGTGCGTGATATTATGGCGCCTAGTACATCTGGGCGGCCATTACAGATAACATTACATGATATGGCTACTGTTATGACTGAAGTTTTGTCTAAATTACCAGAACTAAGAGGCAAGCGCGATCACTCTGGGGTGAGAACAGAGTGCGCTGACAATACTAGGGCCATGTCTGATACTGCGTCACAGCTTGCAGAGCATGAGGACGGAGAGCTTCATTCTGTGGGTGACGGTTCTGATCCAAACAGATTGGATTCAGATATTTCAAATTTTAAATTTAAATTGGAGAACCTCCGTGTATTACTAGGGGAGGTCTTAGCAGCTCTCAATGATTGTAGCACCGTTGCAATACCAGAGAAACTGTGCAGGTTGGATAAATACTTTGCGGTACCGGCGAGTACTGACGTTTTTCCTATACCTAAGAGATTAACTGAAATTGTTACTAAGGAGTGGGATAGACCCGGTGTGCCGTTCTCACCCCCTCCAATATTTAGAAAAATGTTTCCAATAGACGCCACCACTCGGGACTTATGGCAAACGGTCCCTAAGGTGGAGGGAGCAGTTTCTACTTTAGCTAAGCGTACCACTATCCCGGTGGAGGATAGCTGTGCTTTTTCAGATCCAATGGATAAAAAATTAGAGGGTTACCTTAAGAGAATGTTTGTTCAACAAGGTTTTATATTGCAACCCCTTGCATGTATCGCGCCGATTACGGCTGCGGCAGCATTTTGGATTGAGTCTCTGGAAGAGAACCTTAGTTCATCTACGCTAGACGACATTATGGACAGGCTTAGAGTCCTTAAACTAGCTAATTCATTCATTTCGGAGGCCGTAGTACATTTAACCAAACTTACGGCTAAGAACTCAGGATTCGCCATACAGGCACGTAGGGCACTGTGGCTAAAATCCTGGTCAGCTGATGTTACTTCTAAGTCCAAATTACTTAATATACCTTTCAAGGGGCAGTCTTTATTTGGGCCCGGTTTGAAAGAAATTATCGCTGACATTACAGGAGGTAAGGGCCACGCCCTACCTCAAGACAAAGCCAAAGCTAAGGCTAGACAGTCTAATTTTCGTCCCTTTCGGAATTTCAAAACAGGAGCAGCATCAACCTCCACTGCACCAAAACAGGAAGGAGCTGTTGCTCGTTACAGGCAAGGCTGGAAACCTAACCAGTCCTGGAACAAGGGCAAACAGGCCAGGAAACCTGCTGCTGCCCCAAAGACAGCATGAACCGAGAGCCCCCGATCCGGGACCGGATCTAGTGGGGGGCAGACTTTCTCTCTTCGCCCAGGTCTGGGCAAGAGATGTTCAGGATCCCTGGGCGCTAGAGATCATATCTCAGGGATACCTTCTAGACTTCAAATTATCTCCCCCAAGAGGGAGATTTCATCTGTCAAGGTTGTCAACAGACCAGATAAAGAGAGAAGCGTTTCTACGCTGCGTACAAGATCTGTTATTAATGGGAGTGATCCATCCGGTTCCGCAGTCGGAACAAGGACAAGGGTTCTACTCAAACCTGTTTGTGGTTCCCAAAAAAGAGGGAACTTTCAGGCCAATCTTAGATTTAAAGATTCTAAACAAATTCCTAAGAGTTCCATCGTTCAAAATGGAAACTATTCGGACAATCTTACCCATGATCCAAAAGGGTCAGTACATGACCACAGTGGATTTAAAAGATGCTTACCTTCACATACCGATTCACAAAGATCATCACCGGTATCTAAGGTTTGCCTTCCTAGACAGGCACTACCAGTTCGTAGCTCTTCCATTCGGATTGGCTACGGCCCCAAGAATCTTCACAAAGGTTCTGGGTGCCCTTCTGGCGGTACTAAGACCGCGAGGGATTTCGGTAGCTCCGTACCTAGACGACATTCTAATACAAGCTTCAAGCTTTCAAACTGCCAAGTCTCATACAGAGTTAGTTCTGGCATTTCTAAGGTCGCATGGATGGAAAGTGAACGAAAAGAAGAGTTCTCTTTTTCCTCTCACAAGAGTTCCATTCTTGGGGACTCTTATAGATTCTGTAGAAATGAAGATTTACCTGACAGAAGACAGGTTAACAAAGCTTCAAGATACATGCCGTGTCCTTCATTCCATTCAACACCCGTCAGTAGCTCAATGCATGGAGGTGATCGGCTTAATGGTAGCGGCAATGGACATAGTACCTTTTGCACGCCTACACCTCAGACCGCTGCAATTGTGCATGCTAAGTCAGTGGAATGGGGATTACTCAGATTTGTCCCCTACTCTGAATCTGAATCAAGAGACCAGAAATTCTCTTCTATGGTGGCTTTATCGGCCACACCTGTCCAGGGGGATGCCATTCAGCAGGCCAGACTGGACAATCGTAACAACAGACGCCAGCCTACTAGGTTGGGGCGCTGTCTGGAATTCTCTGAAGGCTCAGGGATTATGGAATCAGGAGGAGAGTCTCCTTCCAATAAACATTCTGGAATTGAGAGCAGTTCTCAATGCCCTTCTGGCTTGGCCCCAATTAACAACTCGGGGGTTCATCAGGTTTCAGTCGGACAATATCACGACTGTAGCTTACATCAACCATCAGGGAGGGACAAGGAGCTCCCTAGCAATGATGGAAGTATCAAAGATAATTCGCTGGGCAGAGTCTCACTCTTGCCACCTGTCAGCAATCCACATCCCGGGAGTGGAGAACTGGGAGGCGGATTTCTTGAGTCGCCAGACTTTTCATCCGGGAGAGTGGGAACTTCATCCGGAGGTCTTTGCCCAAATACTTCGACGTTGGGGCAAACCAGAGATAGATCTCATGGCGTCTCGCCAGAACGCCAAACTTCCTCACTACGGGTCCAGATCCAGGGATCCGGGAGCGATTCTGATAGATGCTTTGACAGCACCTTGGAACTTCGGGATGGCTTATGTGTTTCCACCCTTCCCGCTGCTTCCTCGATTGATTGCCAAAATCAAACAGGAGAGAGCATCTGTGATTCTAATAGCGCCTGCATGGCCACGCAGGACTTGGTATGCAGATCTAGTGGACATGTCATCCTGTCCGCCTTGGTCTCTACCTCTAAGACAGGACCTTCTGATACAGGGTCCATTCAAACATCAAAATCTAACTTCTCTGAAACTGACTGCTTGGAAATTGAACGCTTGATTTTATCAAAACGTGGTTTTTCTGAGTCGGTTATTGATACCCTGATACAGGCTAGGAAGCCTGTTACCAGAAAGATTTACCATAAAATATGGCGCAAATACCTATACTGGTGTGAATCCAAACGTTACTCCTGGAGTAAGGTTAGGATCCCTAGGATATTGTCCTTTCTACAAGAAGGTTTAGTAAAGGGTTTATCAGCCAGTTCATTAAAGGGACAGATTTCAGCTCTGTCCATCTTGTTACACAGACGTCTGTCAGAATATCCAGACGTCCAGGCTTTTTGTCAGGCTTTAGCTAGGATCAAGCCTGTGTTTAAAACCGTTGCTCCGCCATGGAGTTTAAACTTAGTTCTTAACGTTTTACAGGGTGTTCCGTTTGAACCCCTTCATTCCATTGATATAAAATTGTTATCTTGGAAAGTTCTGTTTTTAATGGCTATCTCCTCGGCTCGAAGAGTCTCTGAGTTATCAGCATTACATTGTGATTCTCCTTATCTGATTTTTCACTCAGACAAGGTAGTTCTGCGTACTAAACCTGGGTTCTTACCTAAGGTAGTCACTGACAGGAATATCAATCAAGAGATTGTTGTTCCATCCTTGTGTCCAAATCCTTCTTCAAAGAAGGAACGTCTTCTACACAATCTGGATGTAGTTCGTGCCCTCAAGTTCTACTTGCAGGCAACTAAAGATTTTCGCCAAACTTCTTCCCTGTTTGTCGTTTATTCTGGACAGAGGAGAGGTCAAAAAGCTTCTGCTACCTCTCTCTCTTTTTGGCTTCGTAGCATAATACGTTTAGCCTATGAGACTGCTGGACAGCAGCCTCCTGAAAGAATTACAGCTCATTCCACTAGAGCTGTGGCTTCCACTTGGGCCTTTAAGAATGAGGCCTCTGTTGAACAGATTTGCAAGGCTGCAACTTGGTCTTCGCTTCATACTTTTTCCAAATTTTACAAATTTGACACTTTTGCTTCTTCGGAGGCTATTTTTGGGAGAAAGGTTCTTCAGGCAGTGGTTCCTTCTGTATAATGAGCCTGCCTATCCCTCCCGTCATCCGTGTACTTTTGCTTTGGTATTGGTATCCCAGAAGTAATGATGACCCGTGGACTGATCACACATAACAGAAGAAAACATAATTTATGCTTACCTGATAAATTCCTTTCTTCTGTTGTGTGATCAGTCCACGGCCCGCCCTGTTTTTAAGGCAGGTAAATATCTTTTAAATTATACTCCAGTCACCACTTCACCCTTGGTTACTCCTTTCTCGTTGATTCTTGGTCGAATGACTGGGACTGACGTAGAGGGGAGGAGCTATATCAGCTCTGCTGGGTGAATCCTCTTGCATTTCCTGTTGGGGAGGAGTTATATCCCAGAAGTAATGATGACCCGTGGACTGATCACACAACAGAAGAAAGGAATTTATCAGGTAAGCATAAATTATGTTTTTTCTATATTAATTCTAATGATTGGAAAACCCACAATTTTAAAAGTTTAAAGGACAGTAAAGTTCAAATTAAACTTTCATGATTCAGATTGGATGTCATTTTAAACAACTTTCAAATTTACTTTTATCATCAAATCTGCTTTGTTCTTTTGGTATTCTTTATTGAAAGCTAAACCTAGATAGGCACATATGCTAATTTGTTGTCTCTTACCTTTTATCCATTAGTGCATTTTTATAGCTTTTTACAGCAAGACACTGCTATTTCATGTGTGCTATATAGATATCGTGCTCACTCCTGGGGAGTTTTTTGAGTCAGCACTGATTGGGTAAAATGCAAGTCTGTCAAAATAACTGAGATAGGGGGGCAGTCTGCAGAGGCTTAGATACAAGGTAATCACAGAGGTAAAAAGTGTATTAATATAACTGAGATGGGGGGCAGTCTGCAGAGGCTTAGATACAGGGTAATCACAGAGGTAAAAAGTATATTAATATAACTGAGATAAGGAGCAGTCTGCAGAGGCTTAGATACAAGGTAATCACAGAGGTAAAAAGTATATTAATATAACTGAGATAAGGGGCAGTCTGCAGAGGCTTAGATACAGGGTAATCACAGTGGTAAAAAGTGTATTTCTATAACAGTGTTGGTTATGCAAAACTGGGGAATGGGTAATAAAGGGATTATATATCTTTTTTTTAAATCTACAATTTCTGGAGTAGACTGTCCCTTTTAGCATAGATTTAAAGGGACAGTCTACCATAGAATTGTTATTGTTTTAAAAGATAGATAATCCCTTTATTACCCATTCCCCAGTTTTGTACAAACAACACAGTTATATTAATGTACTTTTTACCTCTGTGATTACCTTGAATCTAGGAACCTTCTTCCAGCCCCCTGATCACATGACTGTGACTGTTTATTATCTATTGTCTTAAATTTAGCATTGTTTTGTGCTAAATCTTAAATAACTCCCTGTGCCTGTACACAGTGTTATCTATATGGCCCACGTGTACTTTCAATCTCTTTGTGTTAAAAAAGGAATTTAAAAAGCCTGTGATAAGAGGCAGCCCTCAAGGGTTTAGGAATTGGCATATGAGTCTGCCTAGGTTTAGTTTCAACTAAGAATACTAAGAGAAAAAAGCAAATTTGATGATTAAAGTAAATTGGAAAGTTGATTAAAATTACATGTCCTATCTGAATAATGAAAGTTTAATTTTGACTAGACTGTCCCTTTAAGTGCTTTTTCTATATGGTTACAACAGATCATACTTTGCCCGTTTTTTCATTGTGGTGGTAAAGTTTGGAAACTGCTGGTGTCATAAAAATTCTCCATAGACTTTAATGGCGATAAATGTTTTATCACTTAGTTTTCATAATTTACCACCGCAATGGTATTTAGGTCTTTGTGTTTTACAGCTGACAAAGCCCTTTATGACAATAACATTAGTTTATATAAATGTATATACAGGGGCAGACTGAGACCAACCAAGGCCCCTGGGCAAAAAGTGTGACAGGGCCCCTCACCCCCTGTTTTCTCCACCTACCTACCACCTCTGCCCCTCCCACCTCATATGCCCCTCCCCAACCATGTTTTAATTGCCATATAAAGAGAGACAAGCCTGCTTTTTAACAAAAGATACAAAGAGAATAAAGACAATGATAATAGAAGTAAAATTAGAAAGTTATTTAAAAATTCATACTCTATCTATATCTTGAAATAAAAAAATGGGTTTCCTATCCATTTAAAGATTTTTTTGTTTTGTTTTTTTTTCCCCCGTAGAAGACAGAACCATCAGAACTAACAAGATTGCTTTAAGTGCTATCATTGCAGGAAACAAATTGCATAAAATGAATCCATCATTTCCCAGGGTTCAGATAAATAGCTAGAGCCCAAATAAGCATTTTACTCTGACACAGAAAATATAAATTCAATTCCAGTGACCATAAAGATTAGAGCTGTCATTCCCTGCAGATTTACATCCTGAGCTCCCCAGCAGCACAGAAACCCTATAGATGAGCATTCAAATAAATGTATTATTCACCCTAATTTCACATAGATGATCCCAAAAAGAAAAATACATAGAAAATCCACCTGTGAGAGCCCACGTGCATGGTCTAGGGAATAATTAGATCCATACAATTGAGAAATCACTGGTCTGTACTTTTTAGTTTCTGTCATTGCCTGAATCAATATATAATATATTTTATATGTAATCTGCTTGAGGTAACCCAGGTGTAGCGCCTACTGAGCAGTGTTAAAGGGACATTATACACCAAATGTTTGTTTGCATAAATGTTTTGTAGATGATCCATTATATAGCCCATCTGGGAGTGTTTTTGTAACAATGTTTAGTTTGTTGCTTATTTTTTTTAATAACATTGTGCAGATTTTCAGACTCCTAACCAAGCCCCTCAGTGTCAGAAGTAGACGCACTTTTCCAGTCTACTGCTGGCTTCTGTTTGTATAATCTGTCTTTTCATATGCAGGGAAGGAGGGGAGGGGGGGGGGGGGTGTGTGCGCACAAACACTTTCCCTAGGTGTTCCTGCTATCTTAATTAAAGAGACAGTCAAGTATAAACTAAACTTTCATTATTCTAGGACTTTTAATTTTAATCAACTTTCCAATTTACTTTTATCATCAAATTTGCTTTTTTCTCTTGGTATTCTTAGTTTAAACTAAACATAGGTAGGCTCATATGCTAATCTCTAAGCCTTTGAGGGCTGCCTCTTAGTTATCACATGCTTTTTAAATCTCTTTTCAACACAAAGAGACAGAAAGTACACATGGGCCATATAGATAACACTGTGTTCAGGCACAGGGGGTTATTTAAAATTTAGCACAAAACAAAGCTAAATTTAAGACAATAGATAATAAACAGTCACATTCATGTGATCAGGGGGCTGGAAGAAGGTTCCTAGATACAAGGTAATCACAGAGGTAAAAAGTACATTAACCCCTTAATGACCACAGCACTTTTCCATTTTCTGTCCGTTTGGGACCAAGGCTATTTTTACATTTCTGCGGTGTTTGTGTTTAGCTGTAATTTTCCCCTTACTCATTTAATGTACCCACACATATTATATACCGTTTTTCTCGCCATTAAGTGGACTTTCTAAAGATACCATTATTTTCATCATATCTTATAATTTACTGTAAAAAAAAATATAAAATATGAGGAAAAAATTGAAAAAAACACACTTTTTCTAACTTTGACCCCCAAAATCTGTTATACATCTACAACCACCAAAAAAAACACATGCTAAATAGTTTCTAAATTTTGTCCTGAGTTTAGAAATACCGAATGTTTACATGTTCTTTGGTTTTTTTTGTAAGTTATAGGGCCATAAATACAAGTAGCACTTTGCTATTTTCAAACCACTTCATTTCAAAATTAGCGCTAGTTACATTGGGACACTGATATCTTTCAGGAATCCCTGAATATCCCTTGACATGTATATATTTTTTTTTAGAAGACATCCCAAAGTATTGATCTAGGCCAATTTTGGTATATTTCATGCCACCATTTCACCGCCAAATGCGATCAAATACAAAAAAAATTCACTTTTTCACAATTTTTTTCACAAACTTTAGGTTTCTCACTGAAATTATTTACAAACAACTTATGCAATTATAGCATAAATGGTTGTAAATGCTTCTCTGGGATCCCCTTTGTTCAGAAATAGCAGACATATATGGCTTTGGCTTTGCTTTTTACTAATTAGAAGGCTGCTAAATGCGACTGCGCACCACACGTGTATTATGCCCAGCAGTGAAGGGGTTAATTAGGGAGCATGTAGGGAGCTTCTAGGGTTAATTTTAGCTTCAGTGTAGTGTAGTAGACAACCCCAAGTATTGATCTAGGCCCATTTTGGTATATTTCATGCCACCATTTCACCGCCAAATGCAATCAAATTAAAAAAAACGCTAAATTTTTCACAATTTTAGGTTTCTCACTGAAATTATTTACAAACAGCTTGTGTAATTATGGGACAAATGGTTGTAAATGCTTCTCTGGGATCCCCTTTGTTCAGAAATAGCAGACATATATGACTTTGGCGTTGCTTTTTGGTAATTAGAAGGCCGCAAAGTGCTGCTGCGCATCACACGTGTATTATGGCTAGCAGTGAAGGGGTTAATTAGGTAGTTTGTAGGGAGCTTGCAGGGTTAATTTTAGCTTTAGTGTAGAGATCAGCCTCCCACCTGACACATCAGACCCCCTGATCCCTCCCAAACAGCTCCCTTCCCTCCCCCACACCACAATTGTCCCCGCCATCTTAAGTACTGGCAGAAAGTCTGCCAGTACTAAAATAAAAGTTTTTTTTTTTTTTTTTTAAATAATTTTTTTTAGCATATTTACATATGCTACTTTGTAGGATCCCCCTTAGCCCCCAACCTCCCTGATCCCCCCCCAAAACAGCTCTCTAACCCTCCCCCTCTGCCTTATTGGGGGCCATCTTGGGTACTGGCAGCTGTCTGCCAGTACCCAGTTTGCAAGAGAAATGGTTTTATTTTTTTATTTTTATGTTCTTTTTCTGTAGTGTAGCTTCCCCCCCACACAGACCAATCCCCCACCCCCTGACTGATGTAGTTTTATTTAAATATTGTCAATTTTTTTTTTAACTTTTAATACTACTTTTTTCTGTAGTGGAGCGGTTCCCACCCGCTCCCTCCCCGTGCACGCGCCCGCCCCCGCCCTCCCTTGCACGCGCGCACGCCCGTGCGCGCCCCCGATCACCCCCGCCCACGATCCCGCCCCCCTCCACATCATCAGGGCCATCGATGGCCGCCACCCGCCTCCCGAACCGGCTCCCACCCACCAACGGATTTAGCCGGTGATGTCCGGTGCAGAGAGGGCCACAGAGTGGCTCTCTCTGCACCGGATTGCTAAAAAAGGTTATTGCAGGATGCCTCGATATCGAGGCATCACTGCAATAACCGGAAAGCAACTGGAAGCGTGCAGGATCGCTTCCAGCTGCTTTCCAGACCAAGGACGTACGCCACACGTCCTCGGTCATTAACTGTATTTTTTTTGAGGACGTGTGGCGTACGTCCTTGGTCGTTAAGGGGTTAATATAACTGTGTTGGTTATGCAAAACTGGGGAATGGGTAATAAAGGGATTATCTATCTTTTAAAACAATAACAATTCTATGGTAGACTGTCCCTTTAACAGAGCTAAACTTGGAGCTTCTAAGTAAGTTTCTAAAAGGTTTTATACTCAATTTTTAGATCAGTATCTGGGCATATTATTCTTTATAGTATTGTCTATTACATGCAGTTATATGACAATTGTGTATACTGTCCCTTTAAGTGTACCTAGTGATGCACTGAAGTATGAGCGGGTGGTGTAGAATCATTAAAGGGACCTGAAACACAAACATTTTATATTCATGATTTAGGTAGAACACATGGGGTGAGCCAATGCCAATCTGTATGTATGTGTGTGTATATATGTGTATATATATATATATATATATATATATATATATATATATATAATGTGTAATGCAGCAGGAGAGCACTCTCACTTCACAGTCGGCTTGCCAGGGTGCATGCATAGTAATAGCATAAATGAGCAAACAGAGGATTGCACTCTCTGGACTTTTAAAAAGACGAAACGTCACATTAAAGTTTGTTTTGTTTTTTAAAGTCCAGCGAGTGCAAGCCTCTGTTTATATGTGTGTGTGTGTGTGTGTGTGTGTATATATATATGTATATATATATATATATATATATATATATATATATATATATATACATACCAATCGGCAGCTGGAACTTAAGATAACAAGAGAAGGAAGCAGATTAAATAATAGAAGTGAATTGGAAAGTTATTTATGATTTGCTCTGTCTAATTATGACTTTACTGTCCCTTTAATTACCATACAATTCTGCCAGCATCCACTGATATACAGAGCAGCAGATGATGCATATAAGGGACACGTGAAACATTACAGCTTTAACCCTTTAGCTGGCACAAAGGGTCCTCACTGGAAGCCATTTTTGTTTAAATTAACCCTTTTTGTTTTACCGGAGAGTGGCCACATTGTTTATTATGTTTTGTAATTTACACACAGATGTACTTATTAAATCACACTATAGAGCCTGGGTACATTTACACACAGATATGTACTTATTAAATCACACTATAAAGCCTGGGTACATTTACACACAGATGTACTTATTAAATCACACTATAAAGCCTGGGTACATTTACACACAGATGTACTTATTAAATCACACTATAAAGCCTGGGTACATTTACACACAGATGCACTTATTAAATCACACTATAAAGCCTGGGTACATTTACACACAGATGTGTACTTATTAAATCACACTATAAAGCCTGGGTACAGTTACACACAGATGTACTTATTAAATCACACTATAAAGCCTGGGTACAGTTACACACAGATATGTACTTATTAAATCACACTATAAAGCCTGGGTACAGTTACACACAGATATGTACTTATTAAATCACACTATAAAGCCTGGGTACAGTTACACACAGATGTACTTATTAAATCACACTTTAAAGCCTGGGTACATTTACACATAGATATGTACTTATTAAATCACACTATAAAGCCTGGGTACATTTACACACAGATATGTACTTATTAAATCACACTATAAAGCCTGGGTACATTTACACACAGATATGTACTTATTAAATCACACTATAAAGCCTGGGTACATGTACACACAGATGTACTTATTAAATCACACTATAAAGCCTGGGTACAGTTACACACAGATGTACTTATTAAATCACACTATAAAGCCTGGGTACATTTACACACAGATATGTACTTATTAAATCACACTATAAAGCCTGGGTACATGTACACACAGATATGTACTTATTAAATCACACTATAAAACCTGGATACATTTACACACAGATGTACTTATTAAATCACTCTATAAAGCCTGGGTACATTACACACAGATGTACTTATTAAATCACACTATAAAACCTGGGTACATTTACACACAGATGTACTTATTAAATCGTACTATAGAGCCTGGGTACATTTACACACAGATGTACTTATTAAATCACACTATATATCCTGGGTACATTTACACACAGATGTACTTATTAATTCACACTATAAAGCCTGGGTACATTTACACACAGATATGTACTTATTAAATCACACTAAAACCTGGATACATTTACACACAGATGTACTTATTAAATCACACTATAAAGCCTGGGTACATTACACACAGATGTACTTATTAAATCACTCTATAAAGCCTGGGTACATTTACACACATATATGTACTTATTAAATCACACTATAAAGCCTGGGTACATTTACACACAGATATGTACTTATTAAATCACACTATAAAGCCTGGGTACATTTACACACAGATATGTACTTATTAAATCACACTATAAAGCCTGGGTACATTTACACACAGATATGTACTTATTAAATCACACTATAAAGCCTGGGTACATTTACACACAGATGTACTTATTAAATCACACTATAAAGCCTGGGTACATTTACACACAGATGTACTTATTAAATCACACTATAAAGCCTGGGTACATTTACACACAGATGCACTTATTAAATCACACTATAAAGCCTGGGTACAGTTACACACAGATATGTACTTATTAAATCACACTATAAAGCCTGGGTACAGTTACACACAGATGTACTTATTAAATCACACTATAAAGCCTGGGTACAGTTACACACAGATGTACTTATTAAATCGCACTATAAAGCCTGGGTACATTTACACACAGATGTACTTATTAAATCACACTATAAAGCTTGGGTACATTTACACACAGATGCACTTATTAAATCACACTATAAAGCCTGGGTACAGTTACACACAGATGTATTTATTAAATCACACTATAAAGCCTGGGTACATTTACACACAGATGTACTTATTAAATCACACTTTAAAGCCTGGGTACATCTACACATAGATATGTACTTATTAAATCACACTATAAAGCCTGGGTACATTTACACACAGATATGTACTTATTAAATCACACTATAAAGCCTGGGTACATTTACACACAGATATGTACTTATTAAATCACACTATAAAGCCTGGGTACATGTACACACAGATATGTACTTATTAAATCACACTATAAAGCCTGGGTACAGTTACACACAGATGTACTTATTAAATCACACTATAAAGCCTGGGTACATTTACACACAGATGTACTTATTAAATCGTACTATAGAGCCTGGGTACATTTACACACAGATGTACTTATTAAATCACACTATATATCCTGGGTACATTTACACACAGATGTACTTATTAATTCACACTATAAAGCCTGGGTACATTTACACACAGATATGTACTTATTAAATCACACTATAAAACCTGGATACATTTACACACAGATGTACTTATTAAATCACTCTATAAAGCCTGGGTACATTACACACAGATGTACTTATTAAATCACACTATAAAACCTGGGTACATTTACACACAGATGTACTTATTAAATCGTACTATAGAGCCTGGGTACATTTACACACAGATGTACTTATTAAATCACACTATATATCCTGGGTACATTTACACACAGATGTACTTATTAATTCACACTATAAAGCCTGGGTACATTTACACACAGATATGTACTTATTAAATCACACTAAAACCTGGATACATTTACACACAGATGTACTTATTAAATCACTCTATAAAGCCTGGGTACATTACACACAGATGTACTTATTAAATCACTCTATAAAGCCTGGGTACATTTACACACAGATATGTACTTATTAAATCACACTATAAAGCCTGGGTACATTTACACACAGATATGTACTTATTAAATCACACTATAAAGCCTGGGTACATTTACACACAGATATGTACTTATTAAATCACACTATAAAGCCTGGGTACATTTATACACAGATGTACTTATTAAATCACACTATAAAGCCTGGGTACATTTATACACAGATGTACTTATTAAATCACACTATAAAGCCTGGGTACATTTTCACACAGATATGTACTTAATACACACAGATTTACTTATTAAATTATTTGAGATAAAATGTGTTTACATACAAGTTTAATTTGACTTCAATGCAGATTTATATTTTTTGTTTAAATAATGGAACTAACAATCTGATAACATTTAGATGTAAAAACAATTAGATAACATTATATTGGAAACTCATATAAGGTAACTTTTTTTAGATGTAAAATGTTGTGTTTTAAGAAATAGAAATATTTATACATTAAAATATAAAGCTGACACTTTTAATTTAAATATATGCAGCTTTACAGACATTTAACAATTTATATGTAGTTGGTTGTTTTTTTGTTTTTGTTTTTATTTTACTATTTTCTTATTTTAACAAAATACTAGATGCAAGTTATAACAAACATACAAAACTGCAGGTCTGTTATTTTATGGATTTATGTTAAGAAATGACAGAGTAATATGTTTTGTGTATATGTATATAATTATTTATGTATATTTATGGGAATAAATGTAACCTATCTGATGGCCCACATCAAGTAATTCAGTGACTAATTACAAAAGCACACAGTAAGTGGCAGAGTATATTTATATGTGTAGAATATATATATATATATATATATATATATATATATATATATATATATATATATATATATATATATATATATATATATATATATATATATATATATATATAGAAAGATTAGAAAAAGAAACATTAGATTATACAGTTAGAGAACAAACAATAAAGGGTCACATTATTAGTATTGAAATACTCATCATTGTATCTCAAATGTATCTAATAACATTATTATTATTATACATCTGTTTGTTACTAAATTGTGTTAAAATAACAATTTCCTTCTTAATATGAGTAAAGTCCATGGCATCATTCCATACTGTTGGGAAATACTGAACCTGGCCACCAGGAGGAGGCAAAGACACCCCAGCCAAAGGCTCAAATACTCCCCCCTACTTCCCTCATATCCCAGTCATTCTTTGCCTTTCGTCACAGGAAGTTGGTGTCAGGGTGCCAGGAATCAGACTGAGACGAGAAGTGCAAAAATAATAACACCTTTATTAATAGCAAAAAATAATAAAAAGTCCACAAGTCAAATAACAAGCCAGGAATCAAAACCAGAGATGGTAGTCAGACGAGCCGAGTCAGGAGCCAAAGCGAATAGTCAGACGAGCCGGAATCAGGAACAAGGAGAACGGCAGAGTCAGGAACAAGCCAGGGATTAGGAACCAGGAGGGACGTCAGACAGCCAGGTAATACACAGGAGCTCTCAAAAACAGGTCTGAGACAACGCAAGGGCAAAGCATACTGAACAGAGGCCCTTTAAATAATAAGTGATGACATCACAATTCTGAGACTGCATCCTGTCTCACACGGATGATGTACACCTGTCTGGCCATAAAAGGAAGTGCAGGAAATGAGCAGCATCACACAGTATGCACCAGAGTCAGCAAGAGAGGTGAGTAAAATGGCTGCCAGCAGCACATGGCAAACAAAGCAGGGAAAAACCCCTGACAGTTGGCAGAGAAGTGTCAGAAGATATGGTGTAGTTCCTTATGAAGGGTATCTGCCCTTCGAAATGGGACTGGAGTTTTAAGTAGTCTTGTCACCCTCGCAGTGAGAGCATTGACGAATGTTAGTCTGGAGATGCAGGGAGAGTCTTTCTTTGAAACCATCCAGACTCGTATTAACAGCTCCTAAGCAATCAGTGTTGACGAGTTTCACTGCCTGCTTCCATTACTCAAGTCCATGTCAGGAGTGATGCTATCAAACTGTCAAACTTAAGAGGCTGTGTTTCTGTTCCACAGCATAGATTCTTGTAACATTGTTTCATTTTTTTATACACGTATGATAACGCAAGAAGACAGGGTCATAGTGTGGCTCCTTTTATCTGTATTGAATCAAGGGTTAATATCTCCGGAGGGGGGATTATTGAGCAGGGGGGATTAATCACATAATTTATTTTATTATGATTATGTTGCAACATGTGTGCAATGAGGCTCAGGCAAATGTTGGAATGTACAGGTTTCTTTCATGTAATTGGCAAGAGTCCATGAGCTAGTGACGTATGGGATATACAATCCTACCAGGAGGGGCAAAGTTACCCAAACCTCAAAATGCCTATAAATACACCCCTCACCACACCCACAATTCAGTTTTACAAACTGTGCCTCCCTATGGAGGTGGTGAAGTAAGTTTGTGCTTGATTTTTATTCTATGATAAGCTCTTCTCAGCATATTGAAGGATATCCTCTCAGAGTACAGTGTTTGTCAGCGGGATGTGAAGGGATTATCGCATATTGATTTTATGGTTTTCCTTGCGGGAAATCTTTTCAAGGGTTCTCTGATATCAGTCGTAGAGATTCATCTCCTACCTCCCTTTTCAGATCGACGATATACTCCTATATACCATTACCTCTGCTGATACTTTTTCAGTACTGGTTTGGCTATCTGCTATATGTGGACGGGTGTCTTTCGGTAAATATGTTTTCATTATTTAAGACACTCTCAGCTATGGTTTGGCGCTTTATGTATTAATATAAAGTTATAAATATGTTTTTTACTTATATTTGCCATCCAGGTCTATGCATATTTCCTTTTGCAGACTGTCAGTTTCAGTTTGGGAAGCATGTTTTAGGAAGTTATTTTCTTACCTGGGGTATAGTCTTTTTTTTTAAAATTGACTGTTTTCCTTTAAATTTCACGGGCAAAATTAGGTTAGAGAGGTCGCAAAATGCTGTTATTTGTTGCGTAATTCCTGGCGCAAGAAATTTTTTGCCGCATAGGTACATCTTTGACGCAAGTTGATAATTTCCGGCATCTTAGTTGATGCCAGGTTTACTTGCACTTGCGAGTTGCGTCATTTTCAGATGTTGTTTGCGCCAAAACATCATTTTGCATTGTGCATCATACTTGGCGCCATAAAAATTCAGTTTATTTTTACCCCACTTCCTATATGCCTCTTTCCTTCTATATGCTCAGAGGGCTATGCTGTTTGCATTTTTTTCCCCATTCCTGAAACTGCCATATAAGGAAATTGAAATTTTGCTTTAATGTTGTTTTTTTTCTTTTACATTTCGCAATATGTCTCAATCTGATCCTGTCTCAGAAGCAACTGTTGGAACCATGCTGCCTGATAACAGTTCTACCAAAGCTAAGTGTATCTGTTGTAAGTTAGCTGAGATTATATCTCCAGCTGTAGTATGTAACACTTGTCATGACAAGCTTTTGCAAGCAGATATTAAACTACTTTCTTAGAAAGTGTTGTTTCTTTTGGCTATCTCTTTATAAGGCTTATTTGGAGACGAGACAGTCCCCACCTCAGAGGATCACAGCTCATTCTACTAGATCAGTCGCCACTTCTTGGGCTTTTAAGAATGAAGCTTCATTTACTAAATTTTACCATTTTTATATCTTTGCTTCTTCTGAAGCAGTTTTTGGTAGAAAAGTTCTTCAGGCTGCTGTTTCAGTTTGATTCTTCTGCTTATGTTTTAATTTTTTTTTCTTTAAATTTATGAGAAAAACTTTTTTTTTTTGTGGATTTAATTTTTTCAGAGGAAAATGACTGTTTTTATTTTATCCCTCCCTTTCTAGTGACTCTTCTGTGGACTTCCACATCTTGGGTATTTCTATCCCATACATCACAAGCTCATGGACTCTTACCAATTACATGAAAGAAAACATAATTTATGTAAGAACTTACCTGATAAATTAATTTCTTTCATATTGGCAAGAGTCCATGAGGCCCACCATTTTTATGGTGGTTATGAATTTTTGTATAAAAGCACAGTTCTATTTCCAGTTCCTCTTTTGCATGCCTTTTTACTCTTTTTTTTTTTTTTCTATCACCCCACTACTTGGCTATTCGTTAAACTGAATTGTGGGTGTGGTGAGGGGGTGTATTTATAGGCATTTTGAGGTTTGGGAAACTTTGCCCCTCCTGGTAGGATTGTATATCCCATACGTCACTAACTCATGGAGTCTTGCCAATATGAATTAAATGAATTTCTCAGGTAAGTTCTTACATAAATTATGTTTTTCACTTTCATTTTTGTAAGCTGCGCAGCCTGAAAGGACTTGGCATGCTTTTTCCTATAGCAGGAGCGGTCCTGCATTGCGCACCACGTAACCAGGTGTGGTCACACTGTTTTCTCTTTCCTTCTTCTGCGGTTTATCAGAGAAGCGTTTTCTCTTTTTTTGGCCTGGGTCATAGGAGGTGGTGTGTGCCCCAGCCATTGGGGGTATAAAGGTGCCATTTTATCTTATTTCTCAATAGTCTGCTTTATAAGTGCAAGCTATGGTGGATTCTAAAGCGTTAGAGGGTACTCCATCTTTACCCAAGTCTAATACCTGTCTATATTGTGAGGAGGCCATGGTATACCCACCTGCTCAATTATGTTACACATGCCTTGATAATGTAATAATTTAAAAGAAAGTTAATATGTTTATTACCACTGAGCTGTCCACCTCTGAGGAGTCTCTGTCCCGCGAGGTGCACACCCTACAGTCATCTCATAATACACATGCAGCTTCCCGTAGCACTCCTAATCCTCCATCTGGAGGGGCCCTTTTACCACCAGACTTTACTGAGCAGTTACAAATGGCAGTGTCTGCGGCCTTTAGTGCTTTACCTCGCCCTGCTAAGTGCAAGTGAAAGGTCAAATATTGCTATCCTTCTCAGTGGTCATCTACTAGCTTATTTAAGATTATCCACTGATGAAGACGCCTCTGATACTTCAGAGGATGCTCTTTCTTGGTTGGAATCTGCTGCTAAAAAAATATTCCCAGTTCTGGACTCTCAATTGGAGTTGTGGGGTTCCATCCCCAAGGTGGATGGTGCTATCTCCACACTTGCTAAGCATATTACTATCCCGCTTGAGGATAGTTTGTTGATTAAAGAGCCCATGGATAAGAAGATAGAAACTCTGTTAAGAAAGATGTTTCAATATATTGGATATTTGTTTCAACCAGCAGCGGCTGTTGCTT
This sequence comes from Bombina bombina, assembly GCF_027579735.1. Classification (NCBI taxonomy): domain Eukaryota; kingdom Metazoa; phylum Chordata; class Amphibia; order Anura; family Bombinatoridae; genus Bombina; species Bombina bombina. The sequence continues at coordinate 34,633,787 of NC_069503.1, forward strand.
CGGTTCCTGGAGTGGCTACCTACTGGTGCTACTCCTTATCTGAGTTGATCGAGGTGGAGGGTCCCCTCAACGTAATCCAGGAAAGAATTAAGGCCTTAAGGGTGGCTAATTTATTTGTGATGCAAATATGCAGATTATTTGCCTGGATGCTAAGGCTTCAGGTTTTTCTGTTCAAGCCCGTAGGGCACTCTGGCTGAAGTCCTGGTCTGTGGACATGCAAAGTCCAAGACTTCTTTCCCTCCCATTTGGTCCAGGCCTGGACTCAATTATCTCCACAGTTACTGGAGACAAAGGTGCCTTTTTACTGCAGGATAAGAAGAACAAACCTAAAGGACAATTTCCTAATTTTCGTTTCTTTCGTTTGGATAAATCCCAACGTCAGCAGCTTTCCGCAAAGCCAGATCAATCCAAGTGGACTTGGAAGCCGACTCGTTCCTAGAATAAGTCCAAGCAAAACAAGAAGACCGGCGAGACAAAGTCGGCATGAAGGGGCGGTCTCCGATCCGGCTATGGATCTGGTAAGGGGCAGACTATTGCTCTTTTTGGACGATTGGTTTGGAGACGTGCAAGACCCGTGGTTCCTGGAGGTCATCGCTCAGGGATACAGGATAGATTTCATGTCTCATCCACCCAGGGGCAGATTCCTCTTGTCAATCCTGTCTTTAAGGCCAGAAAAACGAGAAGCCTTTCTGTGGTGCGTGAGGGATCTCTCCTCCTTGGGAGTCATTGTACCGGTACCTCTTGCAGTAAAAGGTCTGGGATACTATTCAAACCTTTTTGTAGTCCCAAAGAAGGAGGGAAATTACCGGATGATTCTGTACCTAAAGTGCTTAAACAAAATCCTATCTGTCCCCTCTTTCAAGATGGAGACAATAAGGTCTGTCCTTCCCTTAGTTCAGGAAGGACAGTTCATGACCATGATAGATCTGAATGATGCTTACCTTCACGTTCCAATACACAAGGAACATTTCAAGTTCCTAAGATTTGCGTTCCTGCACCAGTACTTCCAGTTTATTGCACTTCCATTTTAGTCTAGCTACTGCTCCAAGAGTTTTTAAGAAGGTTCTAGGGGCTCTGCTTGCAGTGGTCAGAACCAGAGGTATAGCAGTAGCGTCATAATTGGACAATATTCTGGTTCAAGCACCATCCCATCGTCTGACAGAAGACCATTCAAAAGCTCTTCTATTTCTTCTTCAATCTCATGGATAAAAGATAAACTTATAAACCAGGGTGGAATAGAGTACCAGGGTGGAATTCATGAGGATATTCCTTACAGACCATAGACATTACAAGCTAACTTCCACTTGTCTTGCCCTCCAGACCTACTTAAGGCCCTCTTTGGTTTGGTGTATGGAGGTGATTGGTCTCATAGTGTCCAGCATGGACATCATTCATTTTGCCAGATTCCATCACAGACCACTTCAGCTGTGCATGCTGACAGTGGACCGGCGATCATTCGCATCTGTCTAAACAGATTTCTCTGGACAACAGGTCAAGAGAATAGTTCTTCTGGTGGCTCTGTCCAGATCACCTGTCCCAAGGAACATCCTTTATGAGACCATCCTGGGAGATTGTTGTGACTACGGACGCAAGTCTATCAGGATGGAGAGTTGTTTGGGGTGCCAGGAAGGCACAGGGCCTTTGGACTCGAATCGCTCTGCCCAAACAACATTTTGAAAATTCGAGCGATCTTCAATGCTCTGAAGGTTTGGCCTCTTCTGGGTTCGTCCCAGTTAATCGTATTCCAATAAGACAACATAACCTAATGTCAGGATAGGTTAAGTCCAGAGTTAGACCCAAATGCTAGAATGAAGTTTGTAAACACCCTAGCACTGTGAGTATATACCAGGACCTGACCCTGCGACAGCTACAGTATTATACTCACTGAAATAAACTGGAAGTTGGCACAGCAGGGTCAGGAGAAGAAACTTCGTGTAAATAGGGTTAACCAAAAGAGTAATCAAGCAAGCAATATCCAGCAACGTGTAATCAGGCAGGTAGGGGTTAACCAGTAGAGTAATCAAGTAAGCAATGTCCAGCAACGTGTAATCGGGCAGATAAGGCTTAACCAATAGAATTATCAAACAAGCAATGTCCAGCAACGTGTAATCAGGCAGTTTGGGGTTAACCAGTAGAATTGTCAAACAAGCAATGTCCAGCAACGTGTTATCAGGCAGTTTGGGGTTAAACAGTAGAATAGTCTAGCAAGCAAAGTTCCAGCAACGTGTAATCAGGCAGTTTGGGGTTAAACAGTAGAATTGTCAAACAAGCAATATCCAGTTATCAGGAATCAGGCAGGTAGGGGTTAAGCAGGGTTGAAGTTAAACAAGCCAGCAATTCAAATAAGACAAGAGGTTCAAAAGGTACTCACAAGCCGGGTAATTAGAACAAACAGGCACCGAGGAGAGGAGACGCCGGAATAAGAAGACATTCTGACGTCAGCAGAAGGGGCCGGTGCGAAACAGGGTTGCTAGGCAACCAAGGAAGCGCTACTGCGCCGACACATGCAAGGAGGAGAAAGCGATCATCAGCAGAGCGATCGCGACACCTAGATGGCTTACATCAACAATCAGGGGGGAACAAGGAGCTTCCTAGCAATGAGGGAAGTATCTCAGATACTGGAATGGGCGGAGGCCCACAACTGCTCGCTGTCAGCGATCCACATTTCAGGTGTGGACAACTGGGAAGCAGATTTCCTCAGCAGGCAATCCTTTCATCCGGGGGAATGGTCTCTCCATCCCAAGGTGTATGTGGAGATTTGAGACATATGGGGACGTCGGAGATCTCATGGTGTCCTGGCTCAATTCCAAGCTACCCAGATATGGGTCGTGGTCCAGGGGTCCTCAGGCGGAGCTAATAGATGCATTAGCAGTGCCTTGGGGGTTCAACCTAATTTACATTTTTCCACCGTTACCACTTCTCCCTTGTGTAGTGGCCCACATCAAGCATCAGTGATACTGATTTGCTCCATCGTGGCTTGGTCTTGCGGACCTGGTGGGGATGTCCTCGTCTCCTCCATGGAGGCTGACTGCATGGAGATTGAACGCTTAGTCTTAGCCAAGAGAGGATTCTCTGAGAGTGTTATTGACACTCTCATTCAGGCTCATAAGCCTGTTACTTGTCGCATCTACCATAAGGTATGGAGAGCTTACTTGTTCTGGTGTGAAGAGCGCGGTTTCGCCTGGCATAAGGTCAAGGCTGCCAAGATTCTTTCCTTTCTCCAGGAGGGTCTGGAGAAGGGCCTTTCTGCCAGCTCCCTGAGGGGACAGATTTCGTCCCTTTCTGTTTTGCAGCACAAGAGACTCGCAGAGCTCCCTGATGTGCAATCCTTCATTAAGACTGTGATCAGGATCAGACCTGTGTTTAGATCTAATGCTCCACCTTGGAGTTTGAATCTTGTTCTTAAGTTTTTGCAACGGGCTCAGTGTGAGCCTATGCATTCGGTTGACATTAAATTGTTGTCCTGGAAGTTTTTTGTTTTTTTTATTGGCTATTGCGTCGGCACGCAGAGTTTCTGAAATGGTGGCCTTGCAATGTGAGCCTCCTTATCTGGTGTTTCACACGGAAAAGGCTGTCCTACGTACCCACTTGGGTTTTCTTTCTAAGGTGGTGTCTGATCGTAACATCAATCAGGAGATTGTGGGTCCTTCCTAGTGTCCTAATCCTTCTTCTTTGAAGGAACGTTTACTTAATAATCTGGATGTTGTTCAAGCTTTGAAGTTTAATCTTCATGCTACTAAGGATTTTAGACAAACTTCGTCCTTGTTTGTTATCTACTTTGGGAAGCATAAGGGTCTAAATGTTATATGCTTAGCTTACTAGTCAGCGGGACTTAGACCTCCTCAGAGGATTACGGCACATTTCACTAGAGTGGTGGCTTCCTCTTGGGCCTTTAAGAATGAGGCATCTATGGATCAGATTTGTAAGGTGGCTACCAGGTCCTCCTTACATACCTTTTCAAAATTCTACAAATTTGATGTTTTTTGCTTCGGCTGAAGCAGCTTTTAGGAGAAAGGTTGTTGTTGTTTTTTTTTAAAAAAAAATAACTTTTTATTTATAGAAACAACAAAAAAGATCCATTACATACATGACAAATAAAGTTAAAGCGACACAAGTTCTTTTTTGATTCCAAAAAAACAGAAATTACAATAGATATAATTTAAGAGAGTAATAGCAGTTTACAGGTTTGTCATGCAGAGCAAGCATCCAATTTTCAATTTTTATACATTGAATAATAAAAGAAACAAGAATATACAATAAACATATAACACTTACCCGAAGATCAACCCAAATTACATTTGTGTATGCAAAGGGGTTTAGTTAGGCCTAAACATCAGATAGGCACCAATTACCTTTGAGGTTCTCATTCAGACAATATAAAGACTTTTCCTGAATGGGTAAATGACTCTGTCTCTAACAATAGCCGGTAGAAAACATAATTTATGTAAGAACTTACCTGATAAATTAATTTCTTTCATATTGGCAAGAGTCCATGAGCTAGTGACGTATGGGATATACAATCCTACCAGGAGGAACAAAGTTTCCAAAACCTCAAAATGCCTATAAATATACCCCTCACCACACCCACAATTCAGTTTAACGAATAGCCAAGTAGTGGGGTGATAGAAAAAGGAGTAGAAAGCATCAACAAAAGGAACTGGAAATATAATTGTGCTTTATACAAAAAACATAATCACCATAAATAGGATGGGTCTCATGGACTCTTGCCAATATGAAAGAAATTAATTTCAAGTAAGTTCTTACATAAATTATGTTTTCTTTCATGTAATTGGCAAGAGTCCATGAGCTAGTGACGTATGGGATAGTAATACCCAAGATGTGGTACTCCACAGAATCACTAGAGTCACTAGAGAGGGAGGGATAAAAATAAAAACAGCAATTTTCCGCTGAAACAATTAAATCCACATCCAAAAGAATGTTTTTCTCATAATTGAAAAGAAAAAACTTAAAACATAAGCAGAGGAATCAAACTGAAACAGCTGCCTGAAGAACTTTTCTACCAAAAACTGCTTCCGATGAGGCAAATACATAAAAACGGTAGAATTTAGTAAATGTATGCAAAGAAGACTAAGTTGCTGCTTTGCAAATCTGATCAACTGAAGCTTCATTCTTAAAAGCCCATGAAATGGAAACTGATCTAGTAGAATGAGCTGTGATTCTCTGAGGCGGGGCCTGACCCGACTCCAAATAAGCCTCATGAATCAAAATTTTTAACCAGGATGCCAAGAAAATTTCAGACGCTTTCTGACCTTTCCTAGAACCTGAAAAGACAACAAATAGACTAGAAGTCTTCCTGAAATCTTTAGTAGCTTCAACATAGTATTTCAAAGCTCTTACAACATCCAGAGAATGCAAGGATCTCTCCAAAGAATTCTTAGGATTAGGACACAAAGAAGGAACAACAATTTCCCTATTAATGTTGTTAGAATTCACAACTTTAGGTAAAAATTTAGGTAAAAACTGCCTTATCCTGATGGAAAATCAGAAAAGGAGATTCACAAGATAGAGAGCAGATAATTTGGAAACTCTTCTAGCAGAAGAGATAGCCAAAAGGAACACCACTTTCCAAGAAAGTACTTTAATATCCAAAGAATGCATAGGCTCAAAAGGAGGAGCCTGTAAAGCATTCAAAACCAAATTAAGACTCCAAGGAGGAGAGATTAATTTAATGACAGGCTTGATATGGACCAAAGCCTGCATAAAACAGTGAATATCAGGAAGCTTAGCAATCTTTCTGTAAATTAAAATAGAAAGAGCAAAGATTTGTCCCTTCAAGGAACTCGTAGACAAACCTTTATCCAAACCATCCTGAAGAAACTGTAAAATTCTAGGAATTCTAAAAGAATGCCAGGAGAATTTATGAGAAGAACACCACAAAATATAAGTCTTCCAAACTCGATAATAAATCTTTCTAGAAACAGATTTACGAGCCTGTAACATAGTATCAATCACTGAGTCAGAGAAACCTCTGACTAAGCACTAAGCGTTCAATTTCTATACCTTCAAATTTAACAATTTGAAATCCTGATGGAAAAACGGTCCTTGACACAGAAGGTCTGGTCTTAAAGGAAGTGGCCAAGGTTGGCAACTGGACATCTGGACAAGATCCGCAGAAACTGTGAGGCCATGCTGGTGCTACCAAAACCACAAACGATTGTTCCATGATGATCTTGGAGATCACTCTTGGAAGAAGAACTAGAGACGGGAATATATAAGCAGGTTGGTAAAATCAAGGAACTGCTAACGCATAAACCAACTCGGCCTGCGGATCCCTGGACCTGGGAAGTTTCTTGTTTAGATGGGAAGCCATCAGATCTATTTCTGGAAGACCCCACATCTGAACAATCTGAAAAAACACATCTGGATGGAGAGACCACTCCCCCGGATGTAAAGTCTGACGGCTGAGATAATCTGCTTCCCAATTGTCTACACCTGGGATATGTACTGCAGAAATTAGACAAGAGCTGGATTCCGCCCAAGAAAGTATCCAAGATACTTCTTTCATAGCTAGGAGACTGTGAGCCCCACCCTGATGATTGACATATGTCACAGTTGTGATATTGTCTGTCTGAAAACAAATTAATGGTTCTCTATTCAACAGAGGCCAAACCTGAATAGCCCTGAAAATAGCATGGAATTCTAAAATATTGATTGGTAACCTCGCTCTTGAGATTTCCAAACCTCTTGTGCTGTAAGAGATCCCCAGACAGCTCCCCAACCTGAAAGACTTGCATCTGTTGTAATTACAGTCCAGGTTGGACGAACAAAAGAAGCCCCTTGAACTATACAATGGTGATCTAACCACCAGGTCAGAGAGAGTCGAACATTGGGATTTAAAGATATTAATTGTGATATCTTTGTATAATCCCTGCACCATTGATTCAGCATACAAAGCTGGAGAGGTCTCCTATGAAAATGAGCAAAGGGGATCGCGTCCGATGCTGCAGTCATGAGACCTAAAACTTCCATGCACATAGCTACTGAAGGGAATGATTGAGACTGAAGGTTCCGACAAGATAAAACCAATTTTATTTGTGTCTTGTCTGTTAGAGACAGAGTCATGGACACTGAATCTATCTGGAAACCTAAAAAGGTGACCCTTGTCTGAGGAATTAAGGAACTTTTTGGTAAATTGATCCTCCAGCCATGTCTTTGAAGAAACAACACTAGTTGATTCGTGTGAGAATTGGCAGAATGTAAAGACTGAGCTAGTACTAAGATATCGTCCAAATAAGGAAACACGGCAATAGCATGTTCTCTGATTACAGAGAGTAGGGCACCCAGAACCTTTGAAAAAATTATTGGAGCTGTCGCTAGGCCAAATGGAAGAGTGACAAATTGGTAATGTCAATTTGAAGAAAAGACTTTACCCCAGGAAAGAAAAAATAACTTCCTAAATATGTTTCCCAATTTTGAAACTGATAGTCTGCAAAAGGAAATATACATAAACCTGACTCATGGCAAATATAAGTACAATACATATGTTTAAAACGTTATATTAATACATAAATAGTGGTGTCGCAAACCTAAAAATCTCGGTTCGCGAACGGCCATTGACTTCAATAGGCAGGCAAACTTTAAAACCAACAGGGACTCTTTCTGGCCACAATAGTGATGGAAAAGTTGTTTCAAGGGGACTAACACCTGGACTGTGGCATGCCGGAGGGGGATCCATGGCAAAACTCCCACGAAAAATGACATAGTTAATGCAGAGTCTGGTTTTAAGCCATGAAGGGCATAAATCACCTAACATTCCTAAATTGTTTGGAATAACGTGCTTCAAAACATCAGGTATGATGTTGTATCGATCAGGTAGTGTAAGGGTTATGCCCGCTTCACAGTGACAGACCAAACTTCCCGTGTAATGCACCGCAAACAACCGCAAACAGTCCATTTGCACAACCATGAGATAGATAGATTTGATAGATAGATACATAGATTACATAGATCAATAGATGCAATATACATTTGATAGATACGATTGATAGTTAGATAGATTTGATAGATATATAATTTCCCAGACAGAGAATTACAAGACGTGTGGTCTGGGACCCATGGTAAGGTTCCCAGAGGCAGTTGTGGCGCCAGGGGACGTGTATATGGCATGGATTTTAGGAACCGGGAGATGGAAAAAGATGCTTGGTCGGTCCTCCTACTTCAAATTTTGGGCACTGCACGTGCAATCTACTGTGGCACCAGATATGAGTGGTGTGTTAAGTAGTACTATTCTGATCAGTTTAATACCTGTTACTCCCCCTATCGGGGGAGGTGTATATGGCATGGATTTTAGGAACCGGGAGATGGAAAAAGATGCTTGGTCGGTCCTCCTACTTCAAATTTGGGGCACTGCGCGTGCAATCGTGGCCGGACTTTTAGCCAACGGACATTTGTCCCACGGACATTTGGCCAAAACACCAGTGGCTGTCACAAAACAGTCCGGCCACGAGATAGATAGATTTAATAGATAGATACATAGATCAATAGATGCAATATACATTTGATAGATACGATTGATAGCTAGATAGATTTGATAGATATATAATTTCCCAGACAGAGAATTACAAGACGTGCGGGCTGGGACCCATGGTAAGGTTCCCAGAGGCAGTTGCGGCACCAGGGGAGGTGTATATGGCATGGATTTTAGGAACCGGAAGATGGAAAAAGATGCTTGGTTGGTCCTCCTACTTCAAATTTGGGGCACTGCACGTGCAATCGTGGCTGGACTTTTAGCCGACGGCCATTTGGCCGAAACACCAGACAGAGAATTACAAGACGTGCGGTCTGAGACCCATGGTAAGGTTACTTCGTTTTGCACAATCGAGTACAGGTTGGGGATTGCCTTCTGTGCAAAGAAATTTTGGCCGGGTACCTTTCACAGCGGTGTCCCCTATCAGGGGATGTGTATATGGCATGGATTTTAGGAACCGGGAGATGGAAAAAGATGCTTGGTCGGTCCTCCTACTTCAAATTTAGGGCACTGCGCGTGCAATCTAATGTGCCACCAGATAGGAGTGGTGTGTTAAGTAGTACTATTCCTATCAGTTTAAAAGTGTCTTTTTTTTGTTTTTGTTTTTGAAGCCACAGTGCAGCACCAGAGGCCAGAAAAATTTGGCATGTACACATGCCTGAAAAATTAGGTATTGTTGCAGCCGCTGCTATAGCAGCGGCCAGAAAAATTTATGTTTGTTTCCCAGGCAGAAAGTGCCCTAAAACATTGCGGCTTGAACCCTAGTTGGTGGCGGATAAGTCACGCAAGTCATCCGGCATTTGAAGATAAAATACAGCAGCGTGTGGACCATTTTTAGCCCAAGGCAGCTCATCTCATCAGGCCTTTTTTACTTGAATGTATCGCCCAATGTCAGTCCCTTCGGGATCCATCCCTCATTCATCTTAATAAAGGTGAGGTAATCTAGACTTTTTTTGACCTAGGCGACTTCTCTTCTCAGTGACAATACCTCCTGCTGCACTGAAGGTCCTTTCTGACAGGACACTTGAAGCGGGGCAGGCCAGAAGTTCTATTGCAAATTGGGATAGCTCAGGCCACAGGTCAAGACTGCACACCCAGTAGTCAAGGGGTTCATCGCTCCTCAGAGTGTCAAGATCTGCAGTTAAGGCGAGGTAGTCTGCTACCTGTCGGTCGAGTCGTTCTCTGAGGGTGGACCCCGAAGGGCTGTGGCTATGCATAGGAGTTAAAAAGCTCCGCATGTCCTCCATCAACAGCACGTCTGTAAAGAGTCCTGTCCTTGCCGGCGTGGTCGTTGGAGTCGGAGGATTACTTTCAGCTCTTCCCCTGTTAGATTCACGTTGTGCTGTGACATCACCCTTATACGCTTTGTAAAGCATACTTTTTAATTTATTTTGGAAATGCTGCATCCTTTCCGACTTGTTGTAATTCGGTAACATTTCTGGCACTTTATGCTTATACCGGGGGTCTAGTAGCGTGGACACCCAGTACAAGTCGTTCTCCTTCAGCTTTTTTATACGAGGGTCCCTCAACAGGCACGACAGCATGAAAGACCCCATTTGCACAAGGTTGGATGCCGAGCTAGTCATGTCCCGTTCCTCGTCCTCAGTGATATCACTGAAGGTATCTTCTTCCCCCAGCCATGTACAACACCACGGGTACCAGATAGGTGACAACGAGCACCCTGGGATGCCTGTTGTGGTTGGTCCTCCTCCTCAAAGCCACATTCTTCCTCCTGACTCCTCTTCCTCACAATCCTCTTCCAGCATTGCCGCAGGTCCAGCAAGCGATGCTGATAAGGCAGTTTCTGGTGGTGATGGTGACCACAACTCTTCCTCTTCACGCTCATCTACAACTTGATCCAGCACTCTTCGCAGAGCACGCTCCAGGAAGAAAACAAATGGTATGATGTCGCTGATGGTGCGACTGACTAGGTTTGTCACCTCCTCAAAAGGACGCATGAGCCTACAGGCATTGTGCATGAGCGTCCAGTAACGTGGCAAAAAAATTCCCAGCTCCGCAGAGGCTGACCTAGCACCCCGGTCATACAAATACTCGTTAACGGCTTTTTCTTGTTGGAGCAGGCGGTCGAACATTAGGAGTGTTGAATTCCAACGTGTCGGGCTGTCGCAAATCAAGCGCCTCACTGGCATGTTTCGCCGCTGGATATCAGAAAAGTGCGCCATGGCCGTGTAGGAACGCCTCAAATGGCCACACACCTTCCTTGGCTGCTTCAGGACGTCCTGTAAGCCTGGGTACTTATTCAAAAAGCGTTGTACGATCAGATTACACACATGTGCCATGCACGGCACATGGGTCAACTTGCCCAATTTCAATGCCGCCACCAAATTACTTCCGTTGTCAGAAACCACTTTGCCAATCTCCAGTTGGTGCGGAGTCAGCCACTGATCCACCTGTGCGTTCAGGGCGGACAGGAGTGCTGGTCCGGTGTGACTCTCTGCTTTCAGGCAAGTCAACCCCAAGACGGCGTGACACTGCCATATCTGGGATGTGGAATAGTACCTGCGGAGCTGGGGGGGTGTCGTTGATGTGGAGCAAGACGCAGCAGCAGAAGAGGACTCAGCCGAGGAGGTTATGGAAGAGGATGGAGTAGGAGGAGTAGAGGAGGTGGCAGCAGGCCTGCCTGCAAGTCGTGGCGGTGTCACCAACTCCTCCTCTGCAGAGCCACGCATTCCATGCTTAGCAGCCGTCAGCAGGTTTACCCAATGCGCAGTGTAGGTGATATACCTGCCCTGACCATGTTTTGCAGACCAGCTATCAGTGGTCATATGGACCCTTGCCCCAACACTGTGTGCCAGACATGCCATTACTTCCTTTCGCACAATCGAGTACAGGTTGGGGATTGCCTTTTGTGAAAAGAAATTTCTGCCGGGTACCTTCCACTGCGGTGTCCCAATAGCTACAAATTTTTTGAACGCCTCAGACTCCACCAGCTTGTATGGTAAAAGCTGGCGGGCTAAGAGTTCAGACAAGCTAGCTGTCAGACGCCGGGCAAGGGGGTGAGTTTTTGACATTGGCTTCTTACACTCAAACATGTCCTTGACAGGCACCTGACTGTGGGCAGATGAGCAGGAACTGCTCCGGAAGAGAGACGGAGTGGCAGATGGTTGAGAGGGGGCAAGGAGGACAGCAGTGGTTGACGTGGCTGAAGATGCTGGACCAGGAGGAGGATGGCGGCTTTGAGTTTGTGTGCTGCTTCTACTCATGTGTTGATCCCATAGACGTTTGTGATGTGCGATCATGTGCCTTCGCAAAGCAGTTTTACCTAGGTGGGTGTTGCACTTCCCACGACTCAGTTTCTTTTGCCACAGGTTGCAAATGGCATCACTGTTGTCAGAGGCAGACACACAAAAAAAATGCCACACTGCTGAGCTCTGCGATGACGGCATTCTGGTGGTGGCAACAGCATGCATTGATTGGCGTGCTGTCTGGCTGACCCCGGGTGCCGATGCATGCTGTCTGACTGTGCCAATAGCTCTTTGCGACGACCTCCCCCTGCTTCCAACTCGTCTCGTCCTCCTTCTCTCTGTCTCCCCATCTGAACTTTCCCCCTGTTCTTCTCTTCTAGTGGGCACCCACGTGACATCCACGGACGCATCGTCATCATCAACCGCTTCACTTGTATCTGACAAATCAACAAAGGAAGCAGCAGCGGGTACAACATCATCATCATCACACCGTACGTCCATGTCTGTAATGCTGCCTGACTGAGACATATCACTGTTATCTACATCCTCTGTCAATGATGGTTGCACATCACTCATTTCTTCCAACTGATGTGTAAAAACTCCTGACACATCAAGTGAAGAAGCTGTGGTGCTAGTGTTGGTGGTGGCGGCAGGCGGGCGTGTGGTGGTAACTTGAGAGGTGCCCGAAGATAAGCTGGAGGAGGATGGTGCGTCAAGGTTCGGAGCGGAAGCTATAGAAGATTGGGTGTCCTGTGTTAAAAAGTCAACTATGTCCTCCTCAGAACTTTTCGAGTTCATGGGACGAAGCCTCTGAACACTGGGCATTATTCTACGGCCAAAGGGAATCACAGCACCACGATGGCACCTGCGGGGTGGCCTGCCTCTGCCTGTCATTTTTTTTTTAAATGTACACTTACACTACTATTAAACAAGATATGAGTGGTGGCACTGGGCAAGTGGGCACAGTATACGCTGTGAGCCTGGCACACACACGCTGGCAGGCAGGCAACTGCAATTAGATTACACTAGCAGACTGATTTTTCACAGTCAAAAAAGTTTTTTTTAAAAAAAATTACACTACTGTTACAACAGATATGAGTGGTGGCACTTGTTGGCAAGTGGACCTGGCACACACGCTGGCAGGCAGGCAACTGCAATTAGATTACACTAGCAGACTGATGTTTCATAGTCAAAAAAGTTTTTTTTTTTTTAAATTTACACTACTGTTACAACAGATATGAGTGGTGGCACTTAGCAAGTGGGCCTGGAACACACGCTGGCAGGCAAGCAACTGCAATTAGATTACACTAGCAGACTGATGTTTCACAGTCAAACAAGTTTTTTTAAAAAATATTTAAACTACTGTTACAACAGATATGAGTGGTGGCACTAGTTGGCAAGTGGGCCTGGCACACACGCTGGCAGGCAACTGCAATTAGATTACACTAGCAGACTGATGTTTCACAGTCAAAAAAGTTTTTTTTTTTTTAAATATCTACACTACTGTTACAACAGATATGAGTGGTGGCACTAGTTGGCAAGTGGGCCTGGCACACACGCTGGCAGGCAGGCAACTGCAATTAGATTACACTAGCAGACTGATGTTTCACAGTCAAAAAAGTTTTTTTTAAAATATTTACACTACTGTTACAACAGATATGAGTGGTGGCACTAGTTGGCAACTGGTCCTGGCACACACGCAGGCAGGCAACTGCAATTAGATTACACTAGCAGACTGATGTTTCACAGTCAAAAATGTTTTTTTTTACAAAATTTACACTACTGTTACAACAGATATGAGTGGTGGCACTAGTTGGCAAGTGGGCCTGGCACACACGTTGGCAGGCAGGAAACTGCTATTAGATTACACTAGCAGACTGATGTTTCACAGTCCAAATAGTTTTTTTTTTTTAAATTTACACTACTGTTACAACAGATATGACTGGTGGCACTAGTTGGCAAGTGGGCCTGGCACACAAGCTGGAAGGCAGGCAGGCAACTGCAATTAGATTACACTAGCAGACTGATGTTTCACAGTCAAAAAAAAATTTAAAAAAAAAAATTACAATACTGTTACAAAAGATATGAGAGGTGGCACTAGTTGGCAAGTGGGCCTGGCACACACGCTGGCAGGCAGGCAGGCAACTGCAATTAGATTACACTAGCAGACTGATGTTTCACAGTCCAAATAGTTTTTTTTTTTTTAAATTTACACTACTGTTACAACAGATATGAGTGGTGGCACTAGTTGGCAAGTGGGCCTGGCACACACGCTGGCAGGCAGGCAACTGCAATTAGATTACACTAGCAGACTGATGTTTCACAGTCCAAATAGTTTTGTTTTTTTAATTTACACTACTGTTACAACAGATATGACTGGTGGCACTAGTTGGCAAGTGGGCCTGGCACACACGCTGGCAGGCAGGCAACTGCAATTAGATTACACTAGCAGACTGATGTTTCACAGTCCAAATAGTTGTTTTTTTTAAATTTACACTACTGTTACAACAGATATGAGTGGTGGCACTAGTTGGCAAGTGGGCCTGGCACACACGCTGGCAGGCAGGCAACTGCAATTAGATTACACTAGCAGACTGATGTTTCACAGTCAAAAAAGTTTTTAAAAAAAAAAATATTTACACTACTGTTACAACAGATATGAGTGGTGGCACTAGTTGGCAAGTGGGCCTGGCACACACGCTGGCAGGCAGGCAACTGCATTTAGATTACACTAGCAGACTGATGTTTCACAGTCAAAAAAGTTTAAAAAAAAATAAAAAATTACACTACTGTTACAACAGATATGAGTAGTGGCACTTAGCAAGTGGGCCTGGCACACACACTGGCAGGCTGGCTGGCAACTGCAATTAGATTACACTAGCAGACTGATGTTTCACAGTCAAAAAAGTTTTTTTTTTTTAAATTTACAATACTGTTACAACAGATATGAATGGTGGCACTAGTTGGCAAGTGGGCCTGGCACACACGCTGGCAGGCAGGCAACTGCTATTAGATTACACTAGCAGACTGATGTTTCACAGTCAAAAAATGTTTTGTTTTTTTTACAAAATTTACACTACAGTTATAACAGATATGAGTGCTGGCACTGCAGGCAGGCAACTGCTTTTAGATTACACTAGCAGACTGATGTTTCACAGTCAAAAAAGTTTTTTTTTTTTTAAATTTACACTACTGTTACAACAGATATGAGTGGTGGCACTAGTTGGCAAGTGGGCCTGGCACACACACTGACAGGCAGGCAACTGCAATTAGATTATACTAGCAGAATGATGTTGCACAGTCAAAAAAGTTTTTTTTTTAAATATTTACACTACTGTTGCAACAGATATGAGTGGTGACACTAGTTGGCAAGTGAGCCTGGCACACACGCTGGTAGGCAGGCAACTGCAATTAGATTACACTAGCAGACTGATGTTTCACAGTCAAAAAAGTTTTTTTTTTTTAAAATTTACACTACTGTTACAAAAGATATGAGTGGTGGCACTAGTTGGCAAGTGGGCCTGGCACACACGCTGGCAGGCAGGCAACTGCAATTAGATTACACTAGCAGACTGATGTTTCACAGTCAAAGTTTTTTTCTCTTGCAAGGTGTATCCAGTCCACGGATTCATCCTTGTGGGATATTCTCATTCCCTACAGGAAGTGGCAAAGAGAGCACACAGCAGAGCTGTCCACACAGCTCCCCCTCAGGCTCCACCCCCCAAGTCATTCTCTTTGCCGCTCTAACAAGAGATGTTCCAGATCCCTGGGCATTAGAGATCGTTGCTCAGGGATATCTTCTAGAATTCATACGCTGTGTAGAAGATCTACTCAAGATGGGAGTGATATATCCAGTTCCAATTGCAGAACAAGGACTGGGTTTTTACTCAAACCTGTTTGTGGTTCCCAAAAAGGAAGGAACTTTCAGGCCAATCCTGGATCTAAAAATTCTAAACAAATTCCTCAGAGTTCCATCATTCAAAATGGAAACCATTCGGACAATCTTACCGATGATCCAGGAAGGTCAATATATGACTACCATGGATCTAAAGGATGCGTACCTTCATATTCCTATCCACAAAGATCACCATCAGTTCCTAAGGTTCGCCTTTCTGGACAAGCATTACCAGTTCGTCGCCCTTCCCTTCGGGTTGGCCACCGCTCCCAGAATTTTCACAAAGGTGTTGGTGTCCCTTCTAGCGGTATTAAGACCGCGGGGCATTGCAGTAGCACCTTACCTAGACGACATCTTAATACAGGCGTTGTCTTTTCACAGAGCCAAGGCTCATACGGAAATTGTTCTGGCCTTTCTAAGGTCTCACGGGTGGAAGGTGAACGTCGAAAAAAAGTTCTCTGTCCCCGCTCACAAGGGTTCCCTTCCTGGGAACACTAATAGACTCGGTAGAAATGAAAATATTTCTGACGGAGGTCAGGAAGTTAAAGCTTTTAACTACTTGCCAAGTTCTTCATTCCATTCCTCGGCCATCTGTAGCTCAGTGCATGGAGGTAATCGGATTAATGGTTGCGGCAATGGACGTAGTCCCTTTTGCCCGAATACATCTTAGACCACTGCAATTGTGCATGCTCAAACAGTGGAATGGGGATTATGCAGATTTGTCTCCTCAAATACAACTGGACCAGAAAACCAGAGATTCTCTTCTCTGGTGGTTGTCTCAGGATCACCTGTCTCAGGGAATGTGCTTCCGCAGACCGGAGTGGATCATTGTAACGACCGACGCCAGTTTGTTAGGCTGGGGCGCGGTCTGGGACTCCCTGAAAGCTCAGGGCCTATGGTCTCGGGAAGAGTCTCTTCTCCTGATAAACATTTTGGAACTGAGAGCAATATTCAACACGCTCCAGACATGGCCTCAACTAGCGGCGGCCAAATTCATCAGATTTCAGTCGGACAACATCACCACTGTAGCTACATCAATCATCAGGTAGGAACAAAGAGTTCCCTAGCGATGAAGGAAGTAACCAAAATTATCAGGTGGGCAGAGGATCACTCCTGCCATCTATCTGCAATTCACATCCCAGGAGTAGACAACTGGGAGGCGGATTTTCTAAGTCGTCAGACTTTTCACCCGGGGGAGTGGGAACTCCACCCGGAGGTTTTTGCTCAGCTGACCCAGCTATGGGGCATTCCAGAATTGGATCTGATGGCGTCCCGTCAGAACACCAAACTTCCTTTTTACGGATCCAGGTTCAGGGACCCCAAGGCGGCATTGATAGATGCTCTAGTAGCGCCTTGGTCCTTCAATCTGGCTTATGTCTTTCCACCTTTTCCCCTTCTCCCTCGGCTGGTAGCCAGAATCAAACCGGAGAAGGCTTCGGTAATTCTGATAGCGCCTGCGTGGCCACGCAGGACTTGGTATGCAGACCTAGTGGACATGTCATCTGTCCCACCATGGACACTGCCATCGAGGCAAGATCTTCTAATACAGGGTCCATTCAAGCATCCAAATCTAGTTTCTCTGCAACTGACTGCTTAGAGATTGAACGCTTAATTCTATCTAAGCATGGGTTCTCTGAATCAGTTATAGATACTCTGATCCAGGCTAGAAAGCCTGTCACCAGGAAGATTTACCATAAGATATGGCGGAAATATCTTTGTTGGTGTGAATCCAAGGGTTACTCGTGGAGTAAGATTAGGATTCCAAGGATACTGTCTTTCCTCCAAGAAGGATTGGAGAAAGGGTTGTCAGCTAGTTCCTTAAAGGTACAGATATCTGCTCTGTCTATCCTGTTACACAAGCGTCTGGCGGAAGTACCAGGCGTTCAAGCGTTTGCACAGGCTTTGGTCAGAATCAAGCCTGTCTATAAACCTGTGGCTCTTCCATGGAGTCTAAATTTAGTTCTTTCAGTTCTTCAAGGGGTTCCGTTTGAACCTTTACATTCCATAGATATTAAGTTATCTTGGAAAATTTTGTTTTTGGTAGCTATATCTTCTGCTCGAAGAGTTTCAGAATTGTCTGCTTTGCAGTGTAATTCACCCTATCTGGTATTCCATGCAGATAAGGTAGTTTTGCGTACCAAACCTGGTTTTCTTCCTAAAGTGGTTTCTAATAAGAATATTAACCAGGAAATCATTGTTCCTTCTCTGTGTCCTAATCCATCTTCAAAGAAGGAACGACTGTTACACAATCTTGATGTGGTTTGTGCTTTAAAATTCTATTTACAAGCAACTAAAGATTTCAGACAAACATCATCTTTGTTTGTTGTTTATTCTGGTAAGAGGAGAGGTCAGAAAGCGACTGCTACCTCTCTTTCCTTTTGGCTGAAAAGCATCATCCGATTGGCTTATGAGACTGCTGGACAGCAGCCTCCTGAACGAATTACCGCTCATTCTACCAGAGCTGTGGCTTCCACATGGGCTTTCAAGAATGAGGCTTCTGTTGAACAGATTTGTAAGGCAGCGACTTGGTCTTCACTGCATACTTTTGCCAAATTTTACAAATTCGATACTTTTCCTTCTTCGGAGGCTATTTTTGGGAGAAAGGTTTTGCGAGCAGTGGTGCCTTCCGTTTAGGTTACCTGCCTTGTTCCCTCCCTTCATCTGTGTCCTAAAGCTTTGGTATTGGTATCCCACAAGTAAGGATGAATCCGTGGACTTGGATACACCTTGCAAGAGAAAACAGAATTTATGCTTACCTGATAAATTACTTTCTCTTGCGGGGTATCCAGTCCACGGCCCGCCCTGGCGATTAAGTCAGGTTAAAATTTATTTTTGTTTAAACTACAGTCACCACTGCACCCTATGGTTTCTCCTTTTTCTCCTAACCGTCGGTAGAATGACTGGGGGGGCGGAGCCTGAGGGGGAGCTGTGTGGACAGCTCTGCTGTGTGCTCTCTTTGCCACTTCCTGTAGGGAATGAGAATATCCCACAAGTAAGGATGAATCTGTGGACTGGATACACCGCAATAGAAAGTAATTTATCAGGTAAGCATAAATTCTGTTTTTTTAAATATTTACACTACTGTTACAACAGATATGAGTGGTGGCACTAGTTGGCAAGTGGGCCTGGCACACACGCTGGCAGGCAGTCAGGCAACTGCATTTAGATTACACTAGCAGACTGATGTTTCACAGTCAAAA
The DNA here is from genome assembly GCF_027579735.1 of Bombina bombina. Lineage (NCBI taxonomy): Eukaryota > Metazoa > Chordata > Amphibia > Anura > Bombinatoridae > Bombina > Bombina bombina. The sequence continues at coordinate 34,652,576 of NC_069503.1, forward strand.
GTTTTTTTTTACAAAATTTACACTACAGTTACAACAGATATGAGTGGTGGCACTGCAGGCAGGCAACAGCAATTAGATTACACTAGCAGACTGATGTTTCACAGTCAAAATTACACAGGCAAAAAAAAAAGATGTTCTAGCCCTAAAAAGGGCTTTTTGGGGTGCTGTCCTTACAGCAGAGATCAGATGAGTCCTTCAGGACTGTAGTTGACACTGAATACACTAGCCTAGCTATCAATTTCCCTATAAAATCAGCAGCAGCTACACTATCCCTCCTCTCACTAAGAATGCAGGATCAGAATGAATCTAAAATGGCTGCTGCCCAGGAGCTGGGAGGGTCTGGGAGGGAGTGTCTGCTGCTGATTGGCTGAAATGTGTCTGCAGACTGTGAGATACAGAGTCAAAGTTTACTCAATGATGACGAATAGAGGGTGGATCGAACATCGCATATGTTCGCCCGCCGCAGCGAACGCGAACAAGCTATGTTCGCCGGGAACTATTCGCCGGCGAACTATTCGCGACATCACTATACATAAAGTGCCAAACCATAGCTGAGAGTGTCTTAAGTAATAAAAACATACTTACCGAAAGACACCCATCCACATATAGCAGATAGCCAAACCAGTACTGAAAAAGTATCAGTAGAGGTAATGGAATATGAGAGTATATTGTCGATCTGAAAAGGGAGGTAAGAGATGAATCTCTACGACTGATAACAGAGAACCTTTGAAAAGGTTTCCCGTGAGGAAAACCATAGAATCAATAGGTGATACTCCCTTCACATCCCTCTGACAAACACTGTACTCTGAGAGGAAACAGGCTTCAAAATGCTGAGAAGCGCATATCACAGAATCAAGCACAAACTTACTTCACCACCTTCATAGGAGGCAAAATTTGTAAAACTGAATTGTGAGTGTGGTGAGGGGTGTATTTATAGGCATTTTGAGGTTTGGGAAACTTTGCCCCTCCTGGTAGGATTGTATATCCCATACGTCACTAGCTCATGGACTCATGTCAATTACATGAAATAAATAGGAAGTAAGCCTCCCATTTGTGAATAAATCTTTTTATTCATTTTTCTGGATCCCCCTTTGTACCTGCCTGCTCAATTAGCATCTGGGTATGTACTTTGCTAATTAATTGCTGGAAGGGAAGAGTTTTTTCGTTTGCCCATCCTGACAAGATTATTTGTTTAGCTAGCATGAGGACTGTAGTTATAAAGGTATCGTACTTAAATGCCCTGTCTTTAGGTATTAAAAATATCACATGTTGTGGGGGGGCAGAGCTAACTGCCATACAGACCAGACGCAATATATCAGAGCTCCTCCATAAACAGGCTCTAAAAATACTTAAAAACTTAGGAACTCATCTACACAAGTGAAATTTCCCTACAAGAGGAAGTGTACAACTTTTACCCCTGCTCAGTGGGCTAAGAACAAACTAATTGTGAGTGCTTGAGACACTTTAACTCATCGGTCCGGATACTGGGGGCCCGCAACTACAAACTCCTGGAGGCTTTAATCAGCAGTCCCGGCTCACTTGCGCTATACCCTGGACTGCATCAGCTGAGGAGGATTGTCTACACTTGCTCCGGAGGGTCGGGGATCCGCTCCGGAGCCTAACTGTCTGCATCACAGCTGTACTTGCAACGGTCACGGATAGCTGCTACCGGTCCTGCCGAACAACGCAGGAAAAAAAATACAAAGGTCACAGTGAGTAGCGGCCGGCTTTGCATCGGCTAGTATTTTCCTAAGTGTTAATATTACTGCGGCCACATTTCATAGAAAATACCTGTATTTGTGACTAGACTGTGAGACTGTCGGGCGTTACCTTAGTTGTGGCGCGAAACGCCATCTTTCTCTGCTGCGCAACTTTACACTGCAGTGCAGCAATAGCAGGCAATTAAAGAATCATAACGCTCTCCACCTTTTTAATAAACAGAGCCTCTTGAGTGGGGGCACTTTACTAGCTTGGTGTTGGATTGAGCATTTCAAGTTATATATAACCACTTGCCTTCTTATTGAACTTGGTTATTTTGCACTACAGGACAAGACAACCATGTGCTAACTCAGCGCAATAGGCTACACTAAACTGTGGATTGAATGTCCTAGTGGGTTTTGTTGAACTGTAAAGCGCCCCACATTCCAGCTTAAATCGCTCTCCCTATATTTTTGGTGACTTAGTCAATTCAGTGACACTCCAGGATCACCCATATCTATTGTACTGTCTATTAAACAAGGGAAGGAGAAAGGAAGAAAGAAAGAAAAATGGAGAGGAAGGGGGAAAAAGAAAAGAAGAAGGGAACAAAAAATTAACACATAATCTAACTAACTGAATTGTTTATTCATTATATTCTCACTGGAACAGCATATTTTCCTGACAGTTATACTAAATACTGGAATGTAAAAACCATTATATACTTTACTGATTTAATCTTGTGCAGTTAATCAGATAACCACTACAAAACACACTCTCCTCCCTTTCCTGCTGTACACAGTTGCAGCGGGTCATATCCTAACTCCTTTTTCTTTCCTGGTCCAGTGGAGACAAATCCCCTGGGGAGTGTGTTCACTGTTACTTTCTTTGTTACCAGCTAAACCCCTGGTCATCCTACACCCAAGTGTTAGACCAAATAGCGGGCTAGATATGTCCGGCTGAGCTCCACGCATGACAGGGGGGGCCTGGGGGATGCCTGTAATGCCATATCCTTAAGTGTGTTTCAGCAAGGTAAAACCCTACTCTACGCTGGGAGCTAACTCTCGCATACTTTGGCGATTTATAAGCGAACATTTCAACCTGCACTCTGTGTATGTCATTTACTCTAATTGAGATTTGAAGATGTCTCATTCACAACGGAAGAAAAATAATAACAAAGCTAGCTCTGGGATTAAACGGACTGTTGCTGATCACTTTGGTACTTCAGGTGACTCTCTTTAAGCTCATTCAATGATGGCAATGGAGTCCATTTCCTCTCCTCCTTCTAGTCCTGAATCATCATCTCTATCTATGGCAGCTATTCAAAATCTGCAAACTGGGGACCAATCCCAGGCTTCTTCATCCTTCAGTCCTTGAAAACTCTACTGGATGACCATCATGCCTCATTCTCAGAGCTGACCTCCACTATTGCTGATTTAAAAAAAGATTTGCACTCCACCACTGAGAGGCTTGATACTGTCGAGCGAAAACAAGATCTTGTGGTGGATCAATCAAATCTACCCAATTATACACAGATCCTAGCAGGTAATATAGCTGAATTAGAGGATAAGATGGCGGACCTAGAGAATAGGTCCTGCAGGAACAATCTTTGCATTAGAGGCATACTTGAGGAGATCACCAATCCAGAATTACTGCCGTTCCTAATAGAATATTTTACTCTCTTAGCCAAACCTCAATCTACCACAGAAAATATGGTTGACAGAGCCCACAGATCTCTGAGACCTCGGGGATTGCCTTCTGAACAGCCAAGGGATGTCATTGTGAGATTACACTTTTATACCTACAAGGAACGACTACAAAGAGCTACGTTTCATAATATGGAAATGCCTGAGAGATTCGCCAACATCAAGGTGTTCACGGATCTCTCTCCCAGAACTCTTCAACAGAGGAAAACTTTCAGCGACATAACAAAAAGTCTTCGTCAGAATAACATCAGATATAGATGGGGGTTCCCCACGAAGCTACATGTCTCTAAAAATGACCGCACTTTCACCATCACCTCTGTCTCCCAAGGCCTCTCTCTGATCAAATCTTGGGATAAGGGCTCCACCTCTGTGTAGGCTGAAGATGAAGCGGTGCATAGAGATAACAGGAAGGATCAACCCCTTCCCTTGGTTGGAACTTCAGTCCCACCTCTCATTCAACCTTCTCAAACTACACTGAGGCCTTGTGCTTCAGTCTGGAATCCTATGCCTCAACGCAAGAAGCGTGATTTTGATCCCTCCCTCCTTGAGGGAGATACTTGAAAAACTGTGGGATATGAGGACCATATCTGGTAACGTAACAGAGACACTGTTTAAAATTATCTTTATGTATCAAATAGTAAGTTTTTTAGGTTGAAATGTTTGAATTGTTTATGCATATACTATATTTTCCTCATTATAACGGTGAGAAGTATGTCATAACTTAAAGGCTGAAAAGTTTTACTTATTTAGGCTTATATAATATGTTCTTCATAATATCTGGGAGAAATGGGTCAGCATCATGGTAAATTGCCTGAATGGGGTCCGCGCTGGCCCTCAACTTTTAGATACATCTGCTAATATAGGCTACAAAACATGCTGTAAGAATATACGTGGAGGTCTTAGGGGGATGAATGGGGGTGTGATTGTGAGTGTGAAAGGTTTTTTTTTTTTTCCCTTTCTAAGATCATCTACGCAAAAGGTTTAATGTAGCCAACATTTTCTACGTATATGTTCCTTTTAAATGTGCCTATAATATCTGCTTTGAATATTGGATTGTTCTTTATTACTCTATATCTAAGGTTAGCTCGTTTTATAAGGTTTATGTAGTTTATTAAGGTAATGTGTATGAAAATTAAGCTAAATGCGGTGACCTTAATTATAACTTGGCAAACTTATTAACCTGACAAGATAAACCATGGTAGATGCACCATGATACTTTTTGTATTTCCTCAACTTTAACCATAGAGAGAACTATAGATACCACTGTGCATCTAATTAGAAGTGTAGGGTTTATTGTTATTTCAACATGTCCTAATTCTTGTTGTAACTAGAAATAATGTGCCTATGTATATATGTGTGGCATTTCTCCCCCTTGTTCCCCCCCCTCTCCTCTCAACTGCAATTATTTTGTATTCGGTTGTTCTCTGGTCTATAGAAGGAGAAGAAGATCAGGGAATAACAGCCTCTTGAATCACACTGTGTCTATTGCACTCATTCATACAGGAAATCGATGTGTTCACTATATTGTTGGGTTTCTATTTCTATTTTTAGGAGCCTAACAAGCCCCCCCCCCCCATCACCCATTCATTTAGTCATCTGCTTATTCATTCACCCACATTTTCATCCATTTAACTATATGACTAGGCACGCTGGGCTTTTTTTTTGTTTTTGTTTTTTTGTTATTGCTTATACATCTTATTTTAGCAATCAGGAGCTCAGTTAGCCTCTTCTTCCATTTATTCACTCACTCACCCATTTATTCATATAACTAATCACTCATCCACTCAGTGTTTTACCTATCCATTAATTTTAATCCATTTACTCATATATTAATCCACTGACCCATTCACTCATTTACTCACCCACTCTCTCACCCATTAACTCAACACCTTAATTTTTTCTTTAGTAAAACAGTAAAGCTCTGAGTTAACTTTCATTGATCCATTGTTCACCATATATTGCTATAGTTCTCTGGTAAATTGTGTATCAGTTTTTTCTAGCGCGGTTTATCCTCGTATATACCGCAAAACTAATTACAAATTTTCTTTTTGTTTTTTTTTCCTTTTTATTCTCATGTAGCCTTGTAATTTCCTAGTGTACAGGGAAACCCCTCTTTTTTTTTCCCTCTCTCTCTCTCCTCCTCTTTCCCTCCCTATCCCACCATGTCTGTTACATGTATCTCACAAAACGCTAGGGGACTTAACTCCCCCACTAAATGTAGCTTATTATTTCACTCATTAAAATTCTTGAAAGCAAAGGTTGTTTTTCTGCAGGAGACCCATTGGCGAATCAATGACCCGATACCCATTCGTTCCTCCCAATTCCCGGTGGAAGAGACAGCCTCCTTCACAAAAAAACAGAGGTACGGCCATCTTGATTCATAAAGATATCACTTATGAGAAAATATGTGTAGAGGCCGACCCCCAAGGGAGATTCATTGTGCTGGTTTGTAAATTGGACGGTAACATTTATACACTAGCATCTTACTACGGACCCAACTCATCCCAGGTCAGACATCTTAAGAAATTTTTAACTCGCCTAGAAAAAATAAAACAGGATCTTTTATTACTTGCGGGCGATTTCAATATGGTTATAGACCCTAAAATAGACAAGAAACTTCCCAGTAACAAATTCTTAGATAAAGCCACTATTGATATGTCCAAAAAAAATTTCACCCTACTAACTCAGGCTAATCTCTTTGACGTGTGGTGATCCTTTAATTCTTCCAGTAGGGATTATACTTATTATTCTGGAGTACATGATTCTTACTCCAGAATCGACTTTTTCTTTAGCAATCCTTGGCTTTTAGATAAGATAAAGGGTTCATCCATTGGGGAGGTAACCTGGTCAGACCATAGCCCAGTTTCTATTCAATTATCCGGACTGTTACAAACTGCTATTTGTAACTGGCCCTTTAAATGGAAAATTGCCCTGCTTCCCTGGATTTTGGAGAAGCCTATTTGCCAGCCTCCTTCCTCATGACTATGGCCCCTGGAAGATTGTGCCCCTGAGAACATATTAACTTTTATTGGGTGTGTATGGCCCTTTAAGAACCGTCTGGGGACATATTGTGACTTTGGTGAACAGTGCCCCTTTAAGACTATGCCCCCAGACCTGTAAAATAACTTGTCCCTGGCTTTCTCCCACTTGGTTCAGTAAATAGGGCTTACTGAACCAAGTACCACACAGGCAGAGTGTTCCACAGAAAGGGAGCACTGTTACAAAAGCATTCGTTTTCATTGTGTGCCTTTAAGTGCTATGTGACAGACCCTTCGGTCAGAACTAAAGAGTTAAATTTTGTTCAGCTTCAAGAGCCTATTCTAAATACAAGTTTGCTGGGATCAGCTCTAATTAAGTTTAGTGATAAACCTTCCCATTGTCTAATCAGACTGCTAGTGATAAGGTGGACTGCATTGTTTTCTTGTGTGTAAATTGTTATCTGCTGAAGAAACGTAATTCTACTATGGCCTGTAAAAGGGCGTTGTCTCTATCTAAATGTATCAAATGTGTGATTGGGGATTTTATGCCTCCCCCTGAGAGTGTCTTTTTTGCATGTAACCTCAATAAAAAGCAGGCTGTGTGTTCCAGCACATCAGACCTTTTCTGACCCTCTAACTTGCAGCTTTGACTCATGTTTGTAGGGGACAGCTATAATCACTACAGGGATTGCTATGCTCTATATACTCCCTTAGCTACTGAGCTCCTGTAAGAGCTCTTGTTCCTGATCCTGCTTCACGCTACAGAAGGAAGAGGTTCACCTACTGGAGCCTGGTCGTAGGTCCAGGGCGCAGAGCAGACAGCGAGATACCAGCCCAGCAGCGGTGGTTCGTAGAGTCTGCATTACTTATGGTGGCTACGCAGCAGTTATAGTGTCTACGGTGCTGAAGATCCGTTGGTGAGCGCTAGGAGCATCCTTTTCTACGGTCCAACTTCCAGCCAGCCTGGAGGCAACCGTAACACGGACTATCGGAAATAACTCTTAGACCCCCTTGGCGCTTGATAGATTCATTGTTATCGATACCAGGAAAGACTGAAAGTTTTGAATCAGAGATAAAAACGTTTCTTGAATTAAATGATAGAGGAGATGTTAATGATTTTCTCTTGTGGGGAGCGCTCAAAGCTTATTTACAAGCTCTTTTTTATCAAACTTCAAGCACAAACTCGTAAGAAGACCTTAGTATCTTTAGCTCAATTGCATATGGAATTAAGATCTTTAAAAGAAACTCATAAGTCATCTTTAGACCCATCACTTCTACCAAAAATATCTTTGACACAACAAAAACTTGGCATGTTGGAAAATAAGAGGGTTCAGGATAGACTGTGAGAAAACAAAAAATAGTTTTATTCCAAAGGGAACAAACCTGACTATTTGCTAGCCAGGAAGTTGTGAGAGAGGACGGCCCAATCCAGGATTCCCTATTTGATATCTAATAATTGCAAAGTGACCAATCCTAAAGATATAGGTCTAGAGTTCACCCAATATTATGCTAACCTATATAATTTGCAACTCTCGGGAGGTCAGGTAGCCCCTAAGGCAAGGGATATTAAATTCTTTTTGTCAACCCTGTCTCTGAACAAACTTACCCCTGAGCATATTGCGACCTTAGAAACCCCGATGTCGACGGAAGAAGTTAAAAATGCTATTCTATCCCTAAAACCAGGTAAAACCCCTGGACCGGATTGTTACTCGGACATCTTTTACAAAACCTTCAGTGGTTGCTTGACACCTATACTAACATGTGTTTTTAACTCAGCGGAAAGACTGGGATATTTCCCAAATTAATTCCTTCAGGCATCCATAATAACCCTACTTAAACCCGGAAAATCTCCAGATGCTTGTCCTAACTTCAGACCAATCTCCCTTTTGAATTTGGACGCCAAGCTCTATGCGAAAATCTTGGCTGTGCGCCTTAATAAAGTGATTCCCTGTTTGGTGACCCCAGACCAAGTGGGCTTTACATTGGGATGACAGAGTCCCGATAATACAAGGAGACTGTTGAATATATTCTTTGAAGCGGGTCGGCTCGGTCAAGAGTGTGTTGCGGTGTCACTAGACCCCGAAAAGGCGTTTGACCGGGTCGACTGGCTATATATGAAAGAAGTGCTACTACATTTTGGGTTCACACCTTCTATTTGTACTAAAATTTTAGCTTTGTATTCCAACCCTTCAGCCAGGGTGAGAGGTCTTGGCTTTTTGTCTCCCGAATTCAAAATTGCTAATGGGACCCGACAGGGGTGTCCTTTCTCCCCATTGAATTTTGCCTTTATGATGGAGCCGCTGGCGGAGGCCATCAGAGAGTCCTCTGAGATCCTGGGGGTTCCAATTTATAATACCACCCAAAAGGTAGTTCTGTTCACAGATGATTTGACTGTTTTGGTCACCAATTCTCTGAAGTCACTGCCGAGACTGTTTGATTTGCTGGAAACATTTTCTACCATCAGTATGTATAAATTAAATTACTCTAAGACTGAAGCATTTGCTATAAATGTCTCAAGTTCAGATCTCCACACCTTAAAACGACACTTCCCCTTTGTCTGGTCAACCGAACAGATAAAACATTTAGGGGTCATACTGTCACATGATGTCCCTACTATTATAAACTCTAACTTTCAACCCTTACTGCACAAATTCAAAGACTACTTTTCGCGTTGGGACTCACCAAATTTGTCTTGGTGGGGCAGAGTGGCTGCTATCAAAATGAATCTATTACCAAAATTGACTTAATTATTTTGATGTCTCCCTCTTCCTATTCCCAAAAGAATTATCTCACACTTTCAAAGATTGTGTAACAATTTCGTTTGGAAGCATAAATGCCCTAGAGTGGCAATGAGGAACATGTCCTACCCAGTATTAGCTGGGGGAGCAGCTGCTCCTAATATAGCGGCTTACCATGAAGCATCACGGTTGGCCCACATCTCAGCATGGGGCAAGACCCCTCCCGATAGTAGATGGGCGGAATTAGAACAGGCATCTTTGCCGCAGGGAGCTATCCTTCGGGACTTGATATGGATTCCAAGACATTCCAGAAAACCAGAGATAAATAGGAACATTATTGTAGCTTATAATTTGAAATTTTGGGATAGAATCCATCACAGAGATAGAATAGCACCGCATTCCTCCCCACTTCATCCTATCTCTGGCCTCTTGCATGCTATAATGGACGCACATCCCGTAGAATGGGAAGCTTTAGGGATCAGGTCAATAGGAGATCTTTTTACTGATTCGGGTCTACTTACAGCCACCCAATTTCAACTTCGGTATCCCTCTGATGAACTTTGAATTCTTCAGACTGAGAAATTTTTTAAGATCTTGGGGGTTCACCTCTGACCCTCTGAGGCCCCAAACCTTGTGGGAAAAATGTTGGCAGACCAAGACTCTTACTCCAAGGGTATTCTCCTATGCCTACACTGCAATCATACAAGTGCCTTTGTATAATAAATCCTTCTATATAAGACATTGGGAAAAAGCTTTGCTCTTTGAAGCTCCGGAACAATCCTGGAGATCTGCGACTCTACTCACTAAATGTGCTATCCATGGCATTACGTATTTTGAACTTTACTTCAAGATTCTGACACAATGGCATTATACTCCCCTACGCCTTTTCCAGATATCTAAAACAAACTCCCCCTTATGTTGGAGGGAGTGTGGTAAAGTGGGTTCTCCCATTCATATGTGGTGGGAATGCCCAAAGATCCAAAGACTTTGGAACAGGGCACTATACTATTGTACTAAAATAGGAATGACGGAAACTAACCGCCCAGCTGTAGCACTGTTCCATTTATTCTCCAATAAGATACCCAGACATTTAAAATTCTTATGTATATACAGGCAGTCCCCAGGTTACGAACAAGATAGGTTCTGTAGGTTTGTTCTTAAGTTGAATTTGTATGTAAGTTGGAGCAGGCACTTTTTTTAGGTGAAACTCTAGCCAAACATTTTTTTGTTTGTTTTGGATAGCATAGGATAAAGTTTGTTTGGCTATCTGTGCCCCTGTTCAGAAAATTTCACATCACTTTCTGTCCTTGTGACAATTGGATTTTCAGTATTTTGGATTACCCTGGAAAGGATTGTCGATAAAGCTCTATTTTCTCTGTTTGTAAGTACGAGTTGTACTTAAGTCGGATGTCTGTAACCCGGGGACTGCCTGTATATATATATATTCATGGCTGTTAAATTAAGTATTGCCAGGGCCTGGCTCCAGTCTAAGGGCCCAAGATGGAGTCAAGTCAGGTCCATTATGGTACATCTTGAAACAATGGAATGTGCATTGTTTGCAGCCAACAATATCATCACGCTACACTGTATGTGCTGGGAGACTTGGAGGCAGTGCCTGGAGGGCGGGGTTGAGAGCTTCTAGTGGGTCTCCTGGGGATGTATAGACCTGGAATTAATTGAGATATTTATCTGTATGTGGATAAAACCTGTGCCCCTCCCCTTTCTCCCCCCCTTCCCCCCTCCCCTTTTTTTCCCTTTTTTTTTTTTTCTCCCTGTACGTGAAGGCAAGGATATATTTAATTTATAAAATGAAAGTATGCACCCAGCATTAGACTGACTTTTATTAGCTGGTCGCCAATGAACTCAAATCATTATTATCATTTATCATCTACCATCCACCATCTATCATTCATAATTTTTTCAAAACTTGTAAAAGCTCTATGTACGAAACAAAGGTGCTGGACGTGTCTGTCTTTATCTTTCCTTAAAGGTTTATTATCATTGTTCACCTTGATGTGCATGTTAATATAAGACATTAATGGTAGTTAACTACTGAAGAAACGTTGTACGACAAACAAATCACAAAAAAAAAAAAAAAAAGAAAAAACTGTGAGGTCTTCTCTTGACTTGGGACTTTTAATATGATATACCAAGGATTATTGTCAATTTGAATTTGACTTTATTTTGTGTCTTTTTACAGCTTTATTCAAATTGTGAAGCTATGTTTTTCATGATTGTATATCATAACATCATAAACCTCAATAAAAATCATATCAAAAAATAAAAATATCACATGTTGTGCCATAAGTATCACCTGTTCCTTTGTTAGTTTTGTCAGCCAATAAGAAATTCTGTGCCAAAATCTTTTCAATTTGGGACAGTCCCATAGTAAATGAGTCCAGTCTGGAGTTTTATATCTACACTTGGTGCAAATGTTTTTTGCCCCTGGTACCCATTTAGAGCGAAGACCCGGGAGTGATGTAAAATTGATCTAAACATTTCATGTGTGATTCCCTCAAATTTGCAGAAATTGTGCTAGTGTGTGCCTTTCTAAAACTTGCATTGAGAAGATCAGTATCTACCGTTAGGTCTCTATGGTGTGACCAATTTGATAAAATCTTCTGCATAGCAGATTCCTCAAAGTGTCGGAGGATAAGATCATATGTGTATGAAATTTTATCGGACCTTTGTTTTGCTAACGTGCAGAGCTTATCAAGATTGGTGGGTTCTTTGATTAACAGTCTATCTGATATCAACTTGTAATGTCTATACTGAAAGTATGCAAACCTATGCAAATTTGGGAGACTGTACAGATTTTGCAATTCCTGAAAAGATGCAATTTCTAGAGTTAGTGGATTGAAGAGTTGGTTAAACTTAGTGAGTTGTTATTGTTGCCATGTTTTGAATACTTCTGGTGTGTAGCCAGGTAGGAAATGTAAATTGCGTTGAATCTGTAAATATTTGCTCGCTGAGTTCTTCTCCACCCACAGACTACAAGTATTGGACCATGCCCTCAAGGGATCTTTAAACAGTATGAGTTTGTATGTATGGGGATAGTGAGTTAAAATCTGCATGAGGTAGAAATGTCAGATGTATTGGTTTGATAAGGCAGGTCTCCCAAGTCAGGAATAGTGAAATGATTATTTCCCTCAAGCCAGTCTAAGGCTTTTTTAGACAAGGCAGCCCAGTTGTACCACAGGATGTTTGGGAGGCGAAGCCCACCCCTGCACAATGGCATGGACAAGTACGTTTTGCCTATCCTATGTTTTTTCCCTTGTCATATATGAAATGTCCAAGAGAGGCCTGTAGTGAGTCAGTGTCTTGTTGAGTAAGAAGAAGGGTTAACATCTGTAATGGCTAGAGAAGCTTGGGCAAAGTGACCATTTTAAAAAGGTGGACCCTGCCAGAAAGGGAGAGGGGAAGTTTTGCAGAGCTCGATAACATATGTTTGATATTTGCAGCAGTTCCACTAAGATTAAGATGATATAATTTAGCAGTTTTATATAAGCAATTAATAAAAAAAAGAATCTAAAATATGTTTAAGGGAAATAGCAGAGAATTGGGACAAAGAGATAGATATACATATAATGGAAGATATGATCCTCAATTGTACCATAATCATAAAGTATACAACCCTGGATATGGGATTAAGGGAATGCAACATGAGACTTATTCACTCTGACTATATAACCCCCACAAGAAGGGCAAAATGGGATAAAAGTATTAATCCAACATGCATTAAATGCAGTAAAATAACACCTGATATAATACACTACATATGGTCTTGCCCAAAAATTCAGCAATTCTGGTGCCAGGTATCCTCATTACTATCAAAGATAACGAGGCTAAAACTACAGTTGCAATTGAGTAATATGTTTTTCGATCTACCGAGAGAAGTTACAAAAAAAGAGAAAAGACTCATTATAATTATTTTATTGGCTAAAAAGCTTATATTTAAACTATTGTTAGAAAGAAAACAAAAAAAGCTCGCGATTAGAACATTGAAGGGAAATATATGGCACCAGATAAACATAGAAAAAATGGATGCATTATTTGATATTAATAACAGAACTGAAGTCTTCTTGGAAAAATTGTCTTTATATATATAAAATCCTTGCCTGAAGCTTATCAAAAAGAAATTCTGAATGCTTTAAAAATACAGAATATTTTATAGAATTACAAATTTTGGTAGACTGGAGCAATATTAGTTAAACTATCCTGACATCTTGCATTAGATCTAAGGATAGAAAGTTAAACCCTCTCATAATACATAAGTTTAAACTCCTTCGGAAACTAATGTGAATAATGTATTTAAATTCATAAAGGGATTTCACACTGTCATATGTAATGGAATGTAAATCTGTAATAAGTAAGAAATGTATTTGTACTTTCATGTATTAACTTTGTTCAATTATGAATAAAGCTTTAAAATAATAATAAAAAAAAGGTGGAGCCTGCCAGAAAGGGAGAAAGGAAGTTTTGCCCAGCTCGATAACATATGTTTGATATTTGCAACAGTTCCACTAAGATTAAGATGATATAACTTGGAGGGGTTTACATGTAATTGAATACCTAAACATGTAAAAAGAACATCAGTAATTTTAAGTCCTGTATCTGTCAATGTGGTGTTATGTGAATTTTGCAAACAGGTAACTTCAGATTTATCAATGTTGATCTTATAGCCCGAAAAGGTGCCAAATTGTTGATTATATCAAAAAGTGGTTGTAGATCAGTGTTGGGGTTACCCACAAATAATAACAAGTCATCCGCGTACAACGACAAATGCTGTTTGTGACCAAAAATATCAAGACCTTCAGAGTGTTGCCTAATATAAGATGCCAAAGGCTTTATAGCTAGGTCAAATAACAGAGGGGAGAGGGGGCAACCCTGTCTAGTGCCCCTCTGCAGTTCAAATGAAGGGGAAAGCCCTCCATTGACTATTTGAGAAGCTGTAGGGGCATGGTACAATCTTAGAAGGAAATTGGGAGAAAGGTTTTACAGGCTGTGGTGCCCTCTGATTAGGGTCTGCCTTTTCTTTACCCCTCCCATTATCATTCAGTGTCCTCTAGAGCTTGGGTATAGTTTTCCCAACAGTAACAAATTATGCTATGGACTCTCTTCATATTAAGAAGGAAAACATAAATTATCCTTACCTGATAATTTAATTTCCTTCTGTATGAGAAGAATCCACGGCCCCCGCCCGTATTCTCTGATGGGCGGACCAAAATAGTTTTTCTCTTCCAGCACCATTTATACCCTGATATTTCTCCTACTGTTCCTTGTTCCCTTGGCAGAATGACTGGGATATGAGGGAAGTAGGGGGAGTATTTGAGCCTTTGGCTGGGGTGTCTTTGCCTCCTCCTGGTGGCCAGGTTCAGTATTTCCCAACAGTAAGGAATGATGCAGTGGACTCTCCTCATACAGAAGGAAATGAAATGATCAGGTAAGCATAATTTATGTTTTCCATCACTAAAAAAAATAATATAATGCTTTACCTGAGATATTTTAGTACACACAACAGAAACATCTCTTACATTTAAATAAACAGTTTGTTTTCTCCTTACTTATCCATTTGATAATTGCACCCTGAGGGGGAGGCAGGAACTCTGTATTCATGTGGCACTAGAGGGGACAATAGACATCTATATGAGAACAAAAGTCCAGGTGTGACCCTCTCATTGTCTCCCAACTGACAAGTTGTATACATGTGAGTCACACAGAGAAAGGTGACACTCCCACATTAGTATAAATATCTGTGTAACACTCAGTGATATCACAGGAGGAACCAGAGAGACTTCATACTTACAGAGCTTCTGCTAAACAGTAATGTGCAAACCCTGACATAAATCTTTATTAACAGCCTCACACTGTTGTGTTTTATATAATGATGAGAAAATAATTGTTCTGTATTTTGTTATGATAAAGATAAAATATTTCACTTCATATAAGAAACTGAGTTTAAATTAAAAAAAAAACTCAACAAGAGATGTTCAGGATCCCTGGGCGTTGGAGATCATATCTCAGGGATATCTTCTGGACTTCAAAGCTTCTCCTCCACAAGGGAGATTTCATCTTTCAAGGTTATCATCAAAGCAGATAAAGAAAGAGGCATTCCTAAGCTGTGTGCAAGACCTCCTAGTAATGGGAGTGATCCACCCAGTTCCGCGGACGGAACAAGGACAGGGATTTTATTCAAATCTGTTTGTGGTTCCCAAGAAAGAGGGAACCTTCAGACCAATCTTGGATCTAAAGATCTTAAACAAATTCCTCAGAGTTCCATCATTCAAAATGGAAACTATTCGGACCATCCTACCCATGATCCAAGAGGGTCAGTACATGACCACAGTGGACTTAAAGGATGCCTACCTTCACATACAGATTCACAAAGATCATCATCGGTTCCTAAGGTTTGCCTTTCTAGACAGGCATTACCAATTTGTAGCTCTTCCCTTCGGGTTGGCCACTGCCCCGAGAATTTTTACAAAGGTTCTGGGCTCACTTCTGGCGGTTCTAAGACCGCGAGGCATAGCGGTGGCTCCGTATCTAGACGACATCCTGATACAGGCGTCAAGCTTTCAAATTGCCAAGTCTCATACAGAGATAGTTCTGGCATTTCTGAGGTCGCATGGGTGGAAAGTGAACGTGGAAAAGAGTTCTCTATCACCACTCACAAGAGTCTCCTTCCTAGGGACTCTGATAGATTCTGTAGAGATGAAAATTTACCTGACGGAGTCCAGGTTATCAAAACTTCTAAATGCTTGCCGTGTCCTTCATTCCATTCCACGCCCGTCAGTGGCTCAGTGCATGGAAGTAATCGGACATAGTGCCATTTGCGCTCCTGCATCTCAGACCGCTGCAATTTATGCATGCTAAGTCAGTGGAATGGGGATTACTCAGATTTGTCCCCTCTACTAAATCTGGATCAAGAGACCAGAGATTCTCTTCTCTGGTGGCTTTCTCGGGTCCATCTGTCCAAGGGTATGACCTTTCGCAGGCCAGATTGGACGATTGTAACAACAGATGCCAGCCTTCTAGGTTGGGGCGCAGTCTGGAACTCCCTGAAGGCTCAGGGATTGTGGACTCAGGAGGAGAAACTCCTCCCAATAAATATTCTGGAGTTAAGAGCAATATTCAATGCTCTTCTAGCTTGGCCTCAGTTAGCAACACTGAGGTTCATCAGATTTCAGTCGGACAACATCACGACTGTGGCTTACATCAACCATCAAGGGGGAACCAGGAGTTCCCTAGAGATGTTAGAAGTCTCAAAGATAATTTGCTGGGCAGAGTCTCACTCTTGCCACCTGTCAGCGATCCACATCCCAGGCGTAGAGAACTGGGAGGCGGATTTTCTAAGTCGTCAGACTTTTCATCCGGGGGAGTGGGAACTCCATCCGGAGGTGTTTGCTCAACTGGTCCATCGTTGGGGCAAACCAGAACTGGATCTGATGGCTTCTCGCCAGAATGCCAAGCTTCCTTGTTACGGATCCAGGTCCAGGGACCCGGGAGCAACGCTGATAGATGCTCTAGCAGCTCCTTGGTTCTTCAACCTGGCCTATGGCCTAGATTTAGAGTTTGGCGGTAGCCGTGAAAACCAGCGTTAGAGGCTCCTAACGCTGGTTTTAGGCTACCTCCGGTATTTGGAGTCACTCAAAAAAGGGTCTAACGCTCACTTTTCAGCCGCGACTTTTCCATACCGCAGATCCCCTTACGTAAATTGTGTATCCTATCTTTTCAATGGGATTTTTCTAACTCCGGTATTTAGAGTCGTATCTGAAGTGAGCGTTAGAAATCTAACGACAAAACTCCAGCCGCAGAAAAAAAGTCAGTTAAGAGCTTTCTGGGCTAACGCCGGTTTATAAAGCTCTTAACTACTGTGCTCTAAAGTACACTAACACCCATAAACTACCTATGTACCCCTAAACCGAGGTCCCCCCACATCGCCGCAACTCGATTAAATTTTTTTAACCCCTAATCTGCCGACCGCCACCTACGTTATCCTTATGTACCCCTAATCTGCTGCCCCTAACACCGCCGACCCCTATATTATATTTATTAACCCCTAACCTGCCCTCCCTAACATCGCCGACACCTAACTTCAATTATTAACCCCTAATCTGCCGACCGAATCTCGCCGCTATTCTAGTAAATGTATTAACCCCTAAAGCTAAGTCTAACCCTAACACTAACACCCCCCTAACTTAAATATAATTTTAATCTAACGAAATTAATTAACTCTTATTAAATAAATTATTCCTATTTAAAGCTAAATACTTACCTGTAAAATAAATCCTAATATAACTACAACATAAATTATAATTATATTATAGCTATTTTAGGATTAATATTTATTTTACAGGTAACTTTGTATTTATTTTAACCAGGTACAATAGCTATTAAATAGTTAAGAACTATTTAATATCTAAAATAGTTAAAATAATTACAAATTTACCTGTAAAATAAATCCTAACCTAAGTTACAATTAAACCTAACACTACACTATCAATAAATTAATTAAATAAAATACCTACAATTACCTACAATTAAACCTAACACTACACTATCAATAAATAAATTAAATACAATACCTACAAATAACTACAATGAAATAAACTAACTAAGTTACAAAAAATAAAAAAATATTTACAAACATCAGAAAAATCTTACAACAATTTTAAACTAATTACACCTACTCTAAGCCCCCTAATAAAATAACAAAGCCCCCCAAAATAAAAAAAATGCCCTACCCTATTCTAAATTACTAAAGTTCAAAGCTCTTTTACCTTACCAGCCCTGAACAGGGCCCTTTGCGGGGCATGCCCCAAGAAGTTCAGCTCTTTTGCCTGTAAAAAAAAACATACAATACCCCCCCCAACATTACAATACCCCCCCCAATAGAATGCGAGCTCAATCTGATTGGCTGATTGGATCAGCCAATCGGATTGAACTTGATTCTGATTGGCTGATTCCATCAGCCAATCAGAATATTCCTACCTTAATTCCGATTGGCTGATAGAATCCTATCAGCCAATCGGAATTCGAGGGACGCCATCTTGGATGACGTCCCTTAAAGGAACCGTCATTCTTCAGTTGGACGTCGCCGGATGAAGATGGGTCCGCGGTGGAGGTCTTCAGGATGGAGCCGGTCCTCATCGGATGAAGATAGAAGATGCCGCTTGGAAGATGATGGTTGCCGGTCCGGATCTACTCTTCTTCCCGGATAGGATGAAGACTTTGGACCCTCTTCTGGACTTCTTCAGTGGATGTCTAGCCCCCACTTGGGTTGGATGAAGATATCGGAGCCAGGACGGATCGGTGTGATACCCGGTGAGGTGAAGACAAGGTAGGATGATCTTCAGGGGCTTAGTGTTAGGTTTATTTAAGGGGGGTTTGGGTTAGATTAGGGGTATGTGGGTGGTGGGTTGTAATGTTGGGGGGGGTTTGTATGTTTTTTTTACAGGCAAAAGAGCTGAACTTCTTGGGGCATGCCCCGCAAAGGGCCCTGTTCAGGGCTGGTAAGGTAAAAGAGCTTTGAACTTTAGTAATTTAGAATAGGGTAGGGCATTTTTTTATTTTGGGGGGCTTTGTTATTTTATTAGGGGGCTTAGAGTAGGTGTAATTAGTTTAAAATTGTTGTAAGATTTTTCTGATGTTTGTAAATATTTTTTTATTTTTTGTAACTTAGTTCTTTTTTATTTTTTGTACTTTAGTTAGTTTATTTCATTGTAGTTATTTGTAGGTATTGTATTTAATTAATTTATTGATAGTGTAGTGTTAGGTTTAATTGTAGGTATTTTATTTAATTAATTTATTGATAGTGTAGTGTTAGGTTTAATTGTAACTTAGGTTAGGATTTATTTTACAGGTAATTTTGTTATTATTTTAACTAGGTAACTATTAAATAGTTCTTAACTATTTAATAGCTATTGTACCTGGTTAAAATAATTACAAAGTTACCTGTAAAATAAATATTAATCCTAAAATAGCTTTAATATAATTTATATTGTAGCTATATTCGGATTTATTTTACAGGTAAGTATTTAGCTTTAAATAGGAATAATTTATTTAATAAGAGATAATTAATTTCGTTAGATGTAAATTATATTTAACTTAGGGGGGTGTTAGTGTTAGGTTTAGACTTAGCTTTAGGGGTTAATACATTTATTAGAATAGCGGTGAGCTCCAGTCGGCAGATTAGGGGTTAATAATTGAAGTTAGGTGTCGGCGATGTTAGGGAGGGCAGATTAGGGGTTAATACTATTTATTATAGGGTTAGTGAGGCGGATTAGGGGTTAATAACTTTATTATAGTAGCGCTCAGGTCCGCTCGGCAGATTAGGGGTTAATAAGTGTAGGCAGGTGGAGGCGACGTTGTGGGGGGCAGATTAGGGGTTAATAAATATAATATAGGGGTTGGCGATGTTAGGGCAGCAGATTAGGGGTACATAGGGATAATGTAAGTAGCGGGCGGTTTACGGAGCGGCAGATTAGGGGTTAATAATAATATGCAGGTGTCAGCGATAGCGGGGGCGGCAGATTAGGGGTTAATAAGTGTAAGGCTAGGGGTGTTTAGACTCGGGGTACATGTTAGGGTGTTAGGTGCAGACGTAGGAAGTGTTTCCGCATAGCAAACAATGGGGCTGCGTTAGGAGCTGAACGCGGCTTTTTTGCAGGTGTTAGGTTTTTTTTCAGCTCAAACAGCCCCATTGTTTTCTATGGGGGAATCTTGCACGAGCACGTTTTTGAGGCTGGCCGCGTCTGTAAGCAACTCTGGTATCGAGAGTTGAAGCTGCGTTAAATATGCTCTACGCTCCTTTTTTGGAGCCTAACGCAGCCTTTATGTGGACTCTCAATACCAGAGTTATTTTTATGGTGCGGCCAGAAAAAAGCCGGCGTTAGCTTTTCGGGTCGTTACCGACAAAACTCTAAATCTAGCCGTATGTGTTTCCACCGTTTCCTCTGTTTCCTCGACTGATTGCCAAAATCAAACAGGAGAGAGCATCGGTGATTCTGATAGTGCCTGCGTGGCCACGCAGGACCTGGTATGCAGACCTAGTGGACATGTCATCTCTTCCACCATGAACTCTGCCTCTGAGGCAGGACCTTCTAATACAAGGTCCTTTCAATCGTCCAAATCTACTTTCTCTGAGACTGACTGCATGGAGATTGAACGCTTGATTCTATCAAGGCGTGGCTTCTCCGAGTCAGTCATTGATACCTTAATACAGGCTCGGAAGCCTGTCACCAGGAAAATCTACCATAAGATATGGCGTAAATATCTTTATTGGTGTGAATCCAAGAGTTACTCATGGAGTAAGGTTAGGATTCCTAGGATAATGTCCTTTCTCCAAGAGGGTTTGGACAAAGGCTTATCAGCTAGTTATTTAAAAGGACAGATCTCTGCTCTGTCTATTCTTTTGCACAAGCGTCTGGCAGAAGTTCCAGACGTCCAGGCATTTTGTCAGGCTTTGGTTAGGATTAAGCCTGTGTTTAAAACTGTTGCTCCCCCGTGGAGCTTAAACTTGGTTCTTAAAGTTCTTCAGGGAGTTCCGTTTGAACCCCTTCATTCCATTGATATTAAACTTTTATCTTGGAAAGTTCTGTTTTTGATGGCTATTTCCTCGGCTCGAAGAGTCTCTGAGTTATCTGCCTTACATTGTGATTCTCCTTATCTGATTTTTCATTCAGACAAGGTAGTTCTGCGTACCAAACCTGGGTTTTTACCTAAGGTGGTCACTAACAGGAATATCAATCAAGAGATTGTTGTTCCATCATTGTGTCCTAATCCTTCTTCAAAGAAGGAACGTCTTTTGCATAATCTGGACGTAGTCCGTGCCTTGAAGTTTTACTTACAGGCTACTAAAGATTTTCGTCAAACATCTGCCCTGTTTGTCGTTTACTCTGGACAGAGGAGAGGTCAAAAAGCTTCGGCAACCTCTCTCTCCTTTTGGCTTCGGAGCATAATACGCTTAGCCTATGAGACTGCTGGACAGCAGCCCCCTGAAAGGATTACAGCTCATTCTACTAGAGCTGTGGCTTCCACCTGGGCCTTTAAAAATGAGGCCTCTGTTGAACAGATTTGCAAGGCTGCGACTTGGTCTTCGCTTCACACCTTTTCAAAATTTTACAAATTTGACACTTTTGCTTCTTCGGAGGCTGTTTTTGGGAGAAAAGTTCTACAGGCAGTGGTTCCTTCCGTTTAAGTTCCTGCCTTGTCCCTCCCATCATCCGTGTACTTTAGCTTTGGTATTGGTATCCCACAAGTAATGGATGATCCGTGGACTGGATACACTTAACAAGAGAAAACATAATTTATGCTTACCTGATAAATTTATTTCTCTTGTAGTGTATCCAGTCCACGGCCCGCCCTGTCCTTTTAAGGCAGGTCTAAATTTTAATTAAACTACAGTCACCACTGCACCCTATGGTTTCTCCTTTCTCGTCTTGTTTCGGTCGAATGACTGGATATGGCAGTGAGGGGAGGAGCTATATAGCAGCTCTGCTGTGGGTGATCCTCTTGCAACTTCCTGTTGGGAAGGAGAATATCCCACAAGTAATGGATGATCCGTGGACTGGATACACTACAAGAGAAATAAATTTATCAGGTAAGCATAAATTATGTTTTTCTACCATTATGTTGTGTAGATCTGGGAAGATTCATATATAAGGGTAATTATAAAACCCACAGAGCTAACTGTACTAAATGCTTGTGCTGAATCAATAGCACATATGTAATAACCTAAACAGCTGATCTGTATCACATGAATTGTTATGTGTGCCTTTTATTATAACATATGTACAGTTAATAAGAACCATTATTTACTATTATCCCTTTAAATAATTGAATATACTTTTTACAGACACGGCCAGAGCACTGAGAGATATCAGGTATTGATGTAACTGGAGTGAATAAGGGAACCTTCTTCCTGAGCACAGACATTGGAGCCGGTTATCAGCATGAACTCATATGTGTTAGGTGAGTTAAATAGATATTATGCTGAATTTAATTACTGGGGAAATAGAACAGATCACTCATTAAACAAATATAAACTATTATATTTATATCTGCATCTTTAAGAACATTTGTGTCAGTGATATTATAAAAAAGGAGCAACCCCCCTTGGCCTGAGGAGGAGGGTAAAAAATAATACCCCCCTCTGTCCTTTTAGACAGACCATGTCTAACAACTGCCTAACACCACTCCCTGACCTGGTTTATTACTCAGAACACCTGCAACTCTACTCTCCCCTGCCCTGACCTCGCTCATGGAACACCCATAACTACAATTATGCCTACCATTTTCCCATGTGTAGAACACCCATAACTCCCCCAGTGTTCCCCACCCCAGAACCACCACTGATTAGTGTGCTTATTTTACAGTGAGTATTATTAAACTAATAATGTTTTTGGATGTTTATATAAATAGAACAACCACAGCCGAAAGCTAAGAAGTATCATAAGATCACTGCTTCTTACCCTCTCAAAACATCTCACACTGATTATTAGTCTGTTATGAGTAAGGCATCATGTTCTCACCCAAGTGGTTAAGCATGAGCCGGGCAGGGCTGTATGTGCAGTTTCTTGTGCAATGTTAAATGAGGATGGTGGATGCCACCTCTTGCCCAGAATACAGATGTACTTGTTCCCTGGCTGAGAACATTATCCACACGCACCTTTGTTTAATGCTGCCATTTAACTTGTTTTCATCAGTAATCAGTAATTTAGGTTACAATGATGAAGTAATGTTTACATTCTATGTTATGCTTTTTTAATTTGTGATTTACAGGTAAATTTAAAAATACAAAACAGAAGACATTTTTGAGTATAAAAAAATGTTTTTAAATTGAGATGGATTATATTATAAAGAATAAACATACTTATTTTTCTTTATTCCATTTCTTTTTATGTAGACAAACACGTCAATAGTTCATATCTATCCTTCTCTACAGGAAGTATCAGAATGATACCGCAAACTCCAATAGTCTTAGACACCAATGACTATTCACATACATTGGGGAAATCACAGCAGATATTTAAAGAAGATGGCGAGTTGTCAGGAACTGGGCAGCAATCATTATGTACAGAGAGTAATTTAGTCATCAAACAAGAGAACAAAATTTATGACTTATCTAGTGAAATTATTATCACAGAGGATAAACCACACATATGTATTGAGTTTTCAAAACATATTAAAGAAGGTACAAGTCTACAGTCTAGCCAAATGATTCATACAAATGAGAAACCTTTCAAATCTACAGAATGTGAAAAAAGCTTTAGATGGAAGTCTCATCTACTAGAACACTACAAAAATCACACAGTTGAGAAACCACACACATGTACTGAGTGCGGCAAATGTTTTACACGAAAGAGTGAGCTGAAAAGGCATGAAAGGATTCACACAGGAGAAAAGCCTTTCACATGTACAGAGTGTGGAAAAGGTTTTACAGAAAATAGTAAACTGAAAAGGCATGAAAGGAGTCACACAGGAGAAAAGCCTTTCACATGTACAGAGTGTGGAAAAAGTTTTAAACAAAAGAGTAATCTGAAATCTCATGAAAAGATTCACACAGGAGAAAAGCCTTTCACATGTACAGATTGTGGAAAAAGTTTTACACAAAGGAGTGCTCTGAAATATCATGAAAGGAGTCACACAGGAGAAAAGCCTTTCACATGTACAGATTGTGGAAAAAGTTTTACACAAAGGAGTGCTCTGAAATATCATGAAAGGAGTCACACAGGGGAAAAGCCTTTCACATGTACAGAGTGTGGAAAAAGATTTACACTAAAGAGTGATCTGAAAAATCATGAAAGGATTCACACAGGAGAAAAGCCTTTCACATGTACAGAGTGTGGAAAAAGTTTTGCACATATAAATAATCTGAAAAATCATGAAAGAATTCACACAGGAGAAAAGCCTTTCACATGTACAGAGTGTGGAAAAAGTTTTATACGAATGAATAATCTGAAAACTCATAAAAAGATTCACACTGGAGAAAAGCCTTTCACATGTACAGAGTGTGGAAAAGGTTTTACAGAAAAGAGTGAACTGAAAAGGCATGAAAGGATTCACACAGGAGAAAAGCCTTTCACATGTACAGAGTGTGGAAAAAGTTTTACACAAAAGAGTGCTCTGAAAAGTCATGAAATGATTCACACTGGAGAAAAGCCTTTCGCATGTACAGAGTGTGGGAAATGTTTTACACAAAAGAGGGAACTGAAAAGGCATGAAAGGATTCACACAGGAGAATAGCTTTTCACATGTACAGAGTGTGGAAAACGTTTTACACATACGAGTAATCTTAAAACTCATGAAAGGACTCACAAGGGAAGAAACCTTTCACATGTTTAGAAAGTAGAAAAAGGGTTTTATTGAAATCCGGTATCACAAAACACCAAATATTTACACACAAACTTTATATACACAGTATACAAACCTTTTTACAATTATCCTAAAGAGGACAAACTCTCTAGATAGAAGCATCAAAAAGGATTGTATTGTAAATAATACAATATAAATCCCAGTTTAAAAAGCCCCAGATTTTAAGTGCTCCGGTGCACCTCAATTTTTATCATATAAATGTGATAAAATCCAAACACCACACAGGAATATTCAAATCTGTCCTCATACTGACCAGTTTACACAACCATTCACCACCAAAGGACCCCCAGTGTTGTTTATTAATATGCCAGTGTTAGTAGTTGTACGTTTGATTTAAATAGGTGAGGAAATAATTACATTTATGTCTTTATAGGAATAGAGTGTTAGAAAATTATATAACCAAGAACAGTAGTCTCAAATGATTGACATCTGGGAGATATATTTAATGTGCACATCATGTGGATAAACCTTTTCTTATAGCAATAGATGCTTAGCATTATACATGTTATATACCAGAGGAATTAATGAGGGAAATTGATTTTATTTAATGAGACACAATATCCGTAACCAGTACATACGTGATCATAATCAGTTTCATTTAAATGGCTACTATAACCTACATGTATACTGGGTATGTAATATGTGTGTCATGTTCTGTAACTTGATATTATGTCTGTTAGTAGAGATGTCGCAAATTGTTCGCCGGTGAATAGTTCCCAGCGAACATAGCATGTTCGCGTTCGCTGCGGTGGGCGAACATATGCAATGTTCGATCCGCCCCCTATTCGTCATCATTGAGTAATACTTTGACCCTGTACCTCACAGTCACCAGGCACATTCCAGCCAATCAGCAGCAGACCCTCCCTCCCAGACCCTCCTACCTCCTGGACAGCATCCATTTTAGATTCATTTGGAAGCTGCATTCTTAGTGAGAGGAGGGACAGTGTAGCTGCTGCTGATTTAATAGGGAAATCTATAGCTAGGCTAGTGTATTCAGTGTCCACTACAGTCCTGAAGGACTCATCTGATCTCTGCTGTAAGGACAGCACCCCAAAAAACCCTTTTTAGGGCTGCTTTTTTTCCCTGTGTAATCTAATTGCAGTTGCCTGCCTGCCAGCATGTGTGTCAGGCTCCCAGCGTATACTGTGCCCACTTGCTCAGTGCCACCACTCATATCTGGTGCAACAGTAGTGTAAATTAAAAAAAAAAAAAAACTTTTTTGACTGTGAAACATCAGTCTGCTTGTGTAATCTAATTGCAGTTGCCTGCCTGCCAGCGTGTGTGCCAGGCTCACAGCGTATACTGTGCCCACTTGCTCAGTGCCACCACTCATATCTGGTGTAACAGTAGTGTAAATTAAAAAAAAAAAAACTTTTTTGACTGTGAAACATCAGTGTGCTTGTGTAATCTAATTGCAGTTGCCTGCCTGCCAGAGTGTGTGTCAGGCTCACAGCGTATACTGTGCCCATTTTCCCAGTGCCACCACTCATATCTGGTGTAACAGTAGTGTAAATTTAAAAAAAAAAAACTTTTTTGACTGTGAAACATCAGTCTGCTAGTGTAATCTAATTGCAGTTGCCTGCCTGTCAGGGTGTGTGTCAGGCTCACAGCGTATACTGTGCCCACTTGCTCAGTGCCACCACTCGTATCTGGTGTAACAGTAATGTAAATTCACAGTCAAAAAAGTTTGTTTTTTTTAAAACATCAGCGTGCTTTTGTAATCTAATTGCAGTTGCCTGCCTGCCAGCGTGTGTGTCAGGCTCACAGCGTATACTGTGCCCACTTGCCCAGTGCCACCACTAATATCTTGTTTAATAGTAGTGTGTGTACATTTAAAAAAAATGACAGGCAGAGGCAGTCCACCCCGCAGGTGCCATCGTGGTCATGCTGCTGTGATTCCCTTTGGCCCTAGAATAATGCCCAGAGGCCACGTACCATGAACTCGAAAAGTTCTGAGGACATAGTTGACTGGCTAACACAGGACACCCAATCTTCTACAGCTTCCGCTCGGAACCTTGACGCACCATCCTCCTCCAGCTTAGCTTCGGGCACCTCTCAAGTTACCACTCGCCCGCCTGTCGCCGCCACCACCAACACTAGCACCACAGCCGCTTCACTTGATCTGTCAGAGGAGTTATTTACACATCAGTTGGAAGAAATGAGTGATTCGCAACCATCATTGACAGAGGATGTAGATAACCGTGATATGTCTCAGTCAGGCAGCATTACAGACATGGACGTACGGTGTGCTGATGATGATGTTGTACCCGCTGCTGCTTCCTTTGTTGAGTTGTCAGATACAAGTGAAGCGGTTGATGATGACGATGCGTCCGTGGATGTCACGTGGGTGCCCGCTAGAAGAGAAGAACAACAGGGGGAAAGTTCAGATGGGGAGACAGAGAGGAGGAAGAGGAGACGAGTTGGAAGCAGGGGTAGGTCATCGCAAGGAGCTAGTGGCACAGTCAGACAGCATGCATCGGCACCCGGGGTCAGCCAGACAGCATGCCAATCAACGCATGCTGTTGCCACCACCAGAATGCCGTCATCGCAGAGCTCAGCAGTGTGGCATTTTTTGTGTGTCTGCCTTTGACAACAGCGATGCCATTTGCAACCAGTGCCAAAAGAAACTGAGTCGTGGGAAGTGCAACACCCACCTAGGTACAACTGCTTTGCGAAGGCACATGATCGCACATCACAAACGCCTATGGGATCAACACATGAGTACAAGCAGCACACAAACTCAAAGCCGCCATCCTCCTCCTGGTTCAGCATCTTCAGCCACGTCAACCACTGCTGTCCTCCTTGCCCCCTCTCAACCATCCGCCACTCCGTGTCTCGCCTTGAGCAGTTCCTGCTCATCAGCCCACAGTCAGGTGTCTGTCAAGGACATGTTTGAGCGTAAGAAGCCAATGTCACAAAGTCACCCCCTTGCCCGGCGTCTGACAGCTGGCTTGTCTGAACTCTTAGCCCGCCAGCTTTTACCATACAAGCTGGTGGAGTCTGAGGCATTCCAAAAAATTGTAGCTATTGGGACACCGCAGTGGAAGGTACCCGGACGAAATTTCTTTGCACAAAATGCAATCCCCAACCTGTACTCGATTGAGCGAAAGGAAGTAATGGCATGTCTGGCACACAGTGTTGGGGCAAGGGTCCATCTGACCACTGATACCTGGTCTGCAAAGCATGGTCAGGGCAGGTATATCACCTACACTGCGCATTGGGTAAAACTGCTGACGGCTGCCAAGCATGGAATGCATGGCTCTGCAGAGGAGTTGGTGACACCGCCACGACTTGCAGGCCTGCTGCCACCTCCTCTACTCCATCCTCTTCCATAACCTCCTCGGCTGAGTCCTCTTCTGCTGCTGCGTCTTGCTCCACATCAACGGCACCCCCCCAGCTCCCCAGGTACTATTCCACATCCAGGATACGGCAGTGTCACGCCATCTTGGGGTTGACTTGCCTGAAAGCAGAGAGTCACACCGGACCAGCACTCCTGTCCGCCCTGAACGCACAGGTGGATCAGTGGCTGACTCCGCACCAACTGGAGATCGGCAAAGTGGTTTCTGACAACGGAAGTAATTTGGTGGCGGCATTGAAATTGGGCAAGTTGACACATGTGTGTAATCTGATCGTACAACGCTTTGTGCATAAGTACCCAGGCTTACAGGATGTCCTGAAGCAGGCCAGGAAGGTGTGTGGCCATTTCAGGCGTTCCTACATGGCCATGGCGCACTTTTCAGATATCCAGCGGCGAAACAACATGCCAGTGAGGCGCTTGATTTGCGACAGCCCGACACGTTGGAATTCAACACTCCTAATGTTCGACCACCTGATCCAACAAGAAAAAGCCATTAACGAGTATTTGTATGACCGCGATGTTAGGACAGCCTCTGCGGAGCTGGGATTTTTTTTGCCACGTTACTGGACGCTTGTGCGCAATGCCTGTAGGCTCATGCTTCCTTTTGAGGAGGTGACAAACCTAGTCAGTCGCACCGAAGGCACCATCAGCGACATCATACCATTTGTTTTCTTCCTGGAGCTTGCCCTGCGAAGAGTGCTGGATCTAGCCGTAGATGAGCATGAAGAGGAAGAGTTGTGGTCACTATCACCACCAGAAACGGCCTTATCAGCATCGCTTGCTGGACCAGCGGCAACGCTGGAAGAGGATTGTGAGGAAGAGGAGTCAGAGGAGGAATGTGGCTTTGAGGAGGAGGAGGAAGACCAAGCACAACAGGCATCCCAGGGTGCTTGTTGTCACCTATCTGGTACCCGTGGTGTTGTACGTGGCTGGGGGAAGAAGATACCTTCAGTGAGATCACTGAGGACGAGGAACAGGACATGAGTAGTTCGGCATCCAACCTTGTGCAAATGGGGTCTTTCATGCTGTCGTGCCTGTTGAGGGACCCTCGTATAAAAAAGCTGAAGGAGAATTACCTGTACTGGGTGTCCACACTACTAGACCCCCGGTATAAGCATAAAGTGCCTGAAATGTTACCGAATTACCGCAAGTCGGAGAGGATGCAGCAGTTCCAAAATAAATTAAAAAGTATGCTTTACACAGCGTATAAGGGTGATGTCACAGCACAACGTGAATCTAACAGGGGAAGAGGTGAAAGTAATCCACCGACTCCCACGACCACGCCGGCAAGGACAGGATGCTTTACAGACTTGTTGTTGATGGAGGACATGCAGAGCTTTTTAAGTCCTATGCATCGCCACAGCCCTTTGAGGTCCACCCTCAGAGAACGACTCGACCGACAGGTAGCAGAATACCTCGCGTTAACTGCAGATCTCGACACTCTGAGGAGCTATGAACCCCTAGACTACTGGGTGTGCAGGCTTGACCTGTGGCCTGAGCTATCCCAATTTGCGATAGAACTTCTGGCCTGCCCCGCTTCAAGTGTCCTGTCAGAAAGGACCTTCAGTGCAGCAGGAGGTATTGTCACTGAGAAGAGAAGTCGCCTAGGTCAAAAAAGTCTAGATTACCTCACCTTTATTAAGATGAATGAGGGATGGATCCCGAAGGGACTGACATTGGGTGATACATTCGAGTAAAAAAGGCCTGATGAGATGAGCTGCCTTGGGCTAAAAATGGTCCACACGCTGCTGTATTTTATCTTCGAATGTCGGATGACTTGCGTGACTTATCCGCCACCAACTAGGGTTCAAGCCGCAATGTTTTAGGGCACTTTCTGCCTGGGAAACAAACATCAATTTTTCTGGCCGCTGCTACAGCAGCGGCTGCAACAATACCTAATTTTTCAGGCATGTGTACATGCCAAATTTTTCTGGACTCTGGTGCTGCACTGTGGCTTCAAAAACCAAACCAAAAAAAAGGCACGTAACAGGGATTAAACTGATCGGAATAGTACTACTTAACACACCACTTATATCTGGTGGCACAGTAGATTGCACGCACAGTGCCCCAAATTTGAAGTACGAGGACCGACCAAGCATCTTTTTCCATCTCCCGGTTCCTAAAATCCATGCCATATACACGTCCCCTGATAGGGGACGTAACAGGGATTAAACTGATCAGAATAGTACTACTTAACACACCACTCATATCTGGTGGCACAGTAGATTGCATGCACAGTGCCCCAAATTTGAAGTAGGAGGACCGACCAAGCATCTTTTTCCATCTGCCGGTTCCTAAAATCCATGCCATATACACGTCCCCTGATAGGGGACGTAACAGGGATTAAACTGATAGGAATAGTACTACTTAACACACCTTATAATAATGCAGAGAGAGGCAACGCAGAGAGAGGAGTCTGAAGAAGAGGAGTCAGAGGAGGAAGGGGGCTTTGAGGAGGTGGAAGACCAAACACAGCAGGCGTCCCAGGGGACTTGTCACCTTTCGGGGACCCTTGGTGTTGTACGTGGCTGGGTGGAGGAAGAGACCTTCAATGACATCAGTGAGGACAAGGAACGGGACATGGCTAGCTTGGTATCCAACCTTGTGCAAATGGGGAGTTTGCGGTTGTTTGCGGTGCGTTAAAGGGACAGTCTAGGCCAAAATAAACTTTCATGATTCAGATAGAGCATGTAATTTTAAACAATTTTCCAATTTACTTTTATCACCAATTTTGCTTTGTTCTCTTGGTATTCTTAGTTGAAAGCTTAACCTAGGAGGTTCATATGCTAATTTGTTAGACCGTGAAGCCCACCTCTTTCAGATTGCATTTTAACAGTTTTTCACCACTAGAGGGTGTTAGTTCATGTATTTCATATAGATAACACTGTGCTCGTGCACGAGAAGTTATCTGGGAGCAGGCACTGATTGGCTAGACTGCAAGTCTGTCAAAAGAACTGAAAAAGGGGCAGTTTGCAGAGGCTTAGATACAAGATAATCACAGAGGTTAAAAGTATATTATTATAAATGTGTTAGTTATGCAAAACTGGGAAATGGGTAATAAAGGGATTATCTATCTTTTAAAACAATAAAAATTCTGGTGTAGACTGTCCCTTTAAACAGGGAGTTTGGTCTGTCACTGTGAAGCGGGCGTAACCCTTACACTACCTGATCGATACAACATCATACCTGATGTTTTAAAGCACGGTATTCCAAACAATTTAGGAATGTTAGGTGATTTATGCCCTTTATGGCTTAAAACCAGACTCTGCATCAACTATGTAATTTTCCATGGGAGTTTTGCCATGGATCCCCCTCCGGCATGCCACAGTCCAGGTGTTGGTCCCCTTGAAACAACTTTTCCATCACTATTGTGGCCAGAAAGAGTCCCTGTGGGTTTTAAAATTCGCCTGCCTATTGAAGTCAATGGCAGTTCGCCCGTTCGCGAACAGTTGCGGAAGTTCGCGTCCGCCGTTCGCGAACCCAAAATTTTAGGTTCGCGACATCACTATCTGTTAAATGTTTTCATGTTAGTTAGAAGCCACAAGAACTGATACTAGCACATACTGTATATATAAAGGGAACATTATATGTCTGATAAATCCCTTTGTATCAAGAGCACAAGTGTTAGGTATATTTATACCATTGTGTGAATATATCATGTAATGCTGCTTTTTACTATTTAATTATATGTAATGTTGTTTTGAACAGCCAATAGAATTTCAGTAGCTCTCATCCTTTTGAATGATTTTGAATTTGAAGAATCAAATCATCCATTAGGAATTCAAGGGACGCTATATTTAATTGCGTACCTTGAATTTCCTATTCAGTGTGTGGCGGCGATCGTACAAAGAGGATCCTCCACACTCCATGGCTACGCAGTCACCGGCCTTCAGTTCCGAGGTCCAGGATGAAGAAGGAAGAGGTCCCAGACTTGGAAGAAGATGGCGGCCGCTTTGAAGAAGACTTTACCGCCACTTGGAACAGGATCTTCTCCGCCGGACTTAAGGAACCATGGGTGCCTATCTTGGGGTTAGAGTTAGGCTTTTTTTTTTTTTTTTGGGGGGGTAATTTTTAGATTAGGGGTTTTGGGCCATCTTAAAAGAGCTGAATGCCCTTTAAGAGCAGTAAAAGATGCCCATACAAATGCCCCTTTAGGGGCAATGGGTAGTGTAGGTTTTTTTAGAGTTAGGTTAGGTTATTTTTATTTTGGGGGTTTGGTGTGTGGGGGTTTTTACTTTTAGAGGAGGGTATTTTTTTATTGCAAAAGAGCTGTTAAATTTAGCGCAATACCCTACAAAAGGCCCTTTCAAGGGCTATTGGTAGTTTAGTATTAGATTAGGGTTTTATTTTGGGGTTCTTTTTTATTTTCATAGGGATTAGGTATATATTTTTTTATTTTAGATAAATTTGTTTATTTTTTGTAATGTGTGTGTGTGTGTGTGTTTTTTTTTTTTTTTTTAAATTCTTTTATTAAGCCCGTTCACAGAACATAAAGAAAAGAATTATATACATTTTATGCGTATAAAACAGGTAACAAACTTTGACATGTTTATGCAAAGAACAATAAATAAAAGCATACACCACTAAAAGTAGGTAAGAACCACATGTCTTTCAAAGATTTGACCATAATAAAGTTCACTGAGTTTACTCCAATTTCCGAGTTTCACAGACCAATACAAAGTAATTCCTGTTCATTACATCCATATATCTATTGATACTTATGAACAAGACTATCCTGCCTATGAACCGTATATTTTAATATCTTTTATCCCCCCCCCCGAGAGAAAAAACCCCAACATAGAATAAACACAAAATAAACGAAAGAAAAAAAATAAATAAATAAGTCACTCCATCCCTCTATAGCAGTGTTTTTCAACCAGTGTGCCGTGAGAGATCCTCAGGTGTGCCGCGGCAGACTGAACACAGTGTGACATATTTTTTAAATTTTGCTTGTTTTTTACTCCCAGTGCAGGGGTGTCCCTCTTTCAAATTTTGAAATATTGGGAGGTATGTGACAGGCAATTTTTACAACTATGACATATTGACATTCATTCACAGACAATCATTATGATTGTTTGTGAATGAATGTCAATATGTCACATACAGTTTGTAGGAGGCATATCATCATAGCACAATACATACAGTATGTGTTTGTGTGTGTATATATATATATATATATGCTGTATTAGGCTAAAATGTGTGATTTTTTTAAATTTTGGAATGGTGGTGTGCCACAGGATTTTTTAATGTAAAAAAGTGTGCCACGGCAAAAAAAAGGTTAAAAATCACTGCTCAATAGCATCACGTGCTTTTACACAATCTACAACTTACTATGCTTCAAATGAAGCTGGTATCCAGGAAAGTGGAAACAATCCCATTTTGGCTGCTAATATAAATGGTTTGGTGTTAAATAATGGAGATAATAACTGTTTTGGAATAACCAGTGTTTGTGCTTTAATCAATGGAAACTATTTATCCAATAATTCCTGGGTCTTATTGTCATTTAATAAATTAATATTCTGAATCTATAACGTAATATGTTGTAACAAGGTAGTTATAAAACTAGAAAACCTAGGTGGAGATGTATCCTTCCACTTCTTCAATATCATGTGTTGCATTATCATTATAAGTGTACAAAAGCTATGATAATAATTTTGTCTATTAATTGCTGAATCCGACAAGAAAAAAATATATCTACCATTGATTTTGAAATGTTCGGAAAAGAGTTTGTTATACCAAAAATTTAGTTTGAACCATAATTGTAATATTTTTGGACATTTCCAAAATATATGAAAAATATCTGCTTTATCTAGATGACATTTAGAGCAGTAAAAATCATTATTTGGGAAGAATTTTGCCAATTTAAAGGGAGAAAAATAGACGTTATGAATCAGTTTGACATTCAATTCTTTCCAATCAATAGGAATTGTAAGCTTTTGTATTAACATAAAACTATGTCTAATATTTATAGAGTCTACTGCTGGAAAATGCAATGCCTAGAAAGCTTGAATTTTATTTAAATATAACTGACCCTGTTTAGAGAGCACAATATCATATAGCAGCGATATAGAACATTTACCTAACGAAAATTTCCTGATAGTTTGATCTCAGACCATCGACATAATAGCTCAATTTTCCAACTTTAAGAATTAATAAAATGACGTATCTGAAAATATGCAAACAAATCATTCCTAGATATTTGGAACATACAAATGAGATTATTAAAAGGTAGTAGGTGTCCAGTAGAAGAAAACAATGGATGTAGGTATATCAATCCCTTTTGAGACCATAATTTAAAGGCTGCTTGTTGAATTCCTGGTGTAAATTCTGGGTTCCCACATATTGGGAGCAAGGAAGAGAATTTAAAATCTATTCCCAGAATAGAACAAATCTTTTGCCATGCAATGATAACGTTCTTAAAAGTTCTTAAATTTGTTACTACTAGTGAGATTCCCTATTGGGCAATGCAAAATCGCCTTGAGAGAAATTGATGAGATTATTTCTGTTTCAAGTTCAATGGAGGGGAATTTGCTGAGATTCGTTAGCCAGTCCATTGTGGTCCTGGCTAATGTTGCAAAATTATACAGTTTAATATATCTGGAAATGCCAGCCCAGCATTCTCTTTTTTTTAGTATGTTTTGCTATTTTCTTTTGCAAGATGTACCGAGTCCATGGATTCATCCTTTACTTGTGGGATATTGTTCTTCCTAACAGGAAGTAGCAAAGAGAGCACCACAGCAGAGCTGTCTATATAGCTCCCCCCTTAACTCCACCCCCCAGTCATTCTCTTTGCTAGCTCTAAGCTGGAAGGAGTAAAGAGAAGAGGTGTTATATGGTTAGTTTTTATTTTACTTCAATCAAGAGTTTGTTATTTTTAAATGGTACCGGTGTTGTACTATTTACTCTCAGTCAGGACATAGAAGAAGATTCCTGCCTGGAGGACGATGATCTTAGCACTTGTAACTAAGGTCCACTGCTGTTCCTATTTGAAGCTGAAGAGTACAGGAAAACTTCAGTGTGAGGAACGGTTTCTTGCTTTACAGCAATGAGTTATGTTCAGTCATTTTTTCTGCAGAGACTGTGTTAACTCAGAAAGGCTGACAGTATCCCCATTAGGGGAAGGGTAAGCAGTAAATCCTAGGTTAAAATAGAGGCATTACTCGTTTACATACAGGGCTAATATTATGGGCACTCAGTTTGTGATACTATAGAGTAAAAGACAAACGTTGTGTTTTTGGGAGTCCTGTCTTTATTTAAGGGACAAGAGGGTTCACTTGGCTTATACTAGGGTCTTATAACCCACATGGCCTTCAAAATGGCTTTTTTGTGTAGGCCCCGGCAACATCGAGTAAGAGGGGCGGGGCCTATTTTCACGCCTCAGTTGCGCACTTAGTTGATGCAGGCAAGCAGCAAGCAACTTCTCCAGAGGTCCTGATCTCTTCTGGGGCCCAATCGAAGCTTTATTCCCACAGAATTGTTCCCTAAGGGCAGGTAGGGCCACAGCAGAGATGTGGCAAGGTGCTGATAGGGGTTTTTACCGTTTTTTTGACATTTGTCATTCCGGTTTTTTCATTTGGGGATATATTGCTTAGATATTTGTGGTGCAATCTTACCATCCCGTAGTGGATGTACTGTAAAAATGTCATAATATTTGAAGCAATTTTGAGCATTTTTGCAGTTTGTGTATGTCTTGTTTTCTCTTATATGGATAAAAAATTAGAGGGTCTCCTAAAGAAAATTTTTGTTCATCAAGGTTTTCTTCTTCAATCTATAGCGTGCATTGTTCCTGTAACCACTGCAGCTGCCTTTTGGTTTGAGGCTCTAGAAGAGGCTTTTCAGACGGAAACCTCACTAGATGATATTCTGGACAGAATTAAGGCTCTTAAGCTAGCTAATTCTTTTGTTACAGACGCCGCTTTTCATCTCGCTAAGTTAGCGGCAAAGAATTCAAGTTTTGCCATTTTGGCGCATAGAGCGTTATGGCTTAAGTCCTGGTCGGCTGATGTGTCATCTAAATCTAAACTTTTGTCCATCCCTTTCAAAGGTAAGACCCTATTCGGGTCTGCACTGAAAGAGATCATTTCAGACATCACTGGAGGGAAAGGCCATGCCCTCCCTCAAGATAAGTCAAATAAGACAAGGACCAAACACAATAATTTCTCTTGTAAGATGTATCGAGTCCACGGATTCATCCTTTACTTGTGGGATATTCTCCTTCCCAACAGAAGGTGGCAAAGAGAGCACACAGCAGAGCTGTCCATATAGCTCCCCCTCTAGCTCCACCCCCCAGTCACTCTCTTTGCCGCCTCTAAGCAATCGGAAGGGTAAAGTGAATGTGGTGTTAGAAATGTAGTTTTTATTTTCTACAAGCAAAAGTTTGTTATTTTAAATGGTACCGGTGTGTACTATTTACTCTCTAGCAGAAAGGAGATGAAGATTTCTGCAGGGAGGAAGATGATTTTAGCATGTTGTAACTAAAATCCACTGCTGTTCCTACAAAGGACTGAGGAGTGCAAGAAAGCTTCAGTTGGGGGGAACGGTTTGCAGGTTAGGCTGCAATAAGGTATGTTCAGTCATTTATTTCTAGACAAGACTGTGATAATGCTAGAAAAGACTGATAATATCCCCATGAGGGAAGGGTAAGCTGTATTCAGAGACTAAGTATGGAATTTCAAGCTTACATAACAGGGCTAGTTTATGCTGGTTGACACTACTTTCATGGCAAACGTTTTTTATTGAAAATATCGTTTTTTTGAGACACTTTGAAGGTTCCTTTGGGTTTCTTTCAGGGGTTGTTACCCACATGGCTATTATTAAAACACTTGGGAGTGTTTCTTTAGGCCTCACAAGCACCGTAGTTAGGTGGGAGGGGCCTAATTTCGCACCTCAGATGCGCAGTTATATTTGACTAGAAGTTCAGGCTGTTTCACATGGAGGGTCCTACTGCAGTTTGAGGGCCTATAAGAAGCTTTTTCCCCACAAACTAAGGGCAGGTAGGGCCACAGCAGAGCTGTGGCAAGGGCTGCTTTCTGGTTCGAGGCGCTGGAAGATGCATTCCAGACGGAGACCTCATATGAGGACATTATGGACAGAATTAAAGGGACACTGTACCCAAAAATTTTCTTTCGTGATTCAGATTGAGCATGAAATTTTAAGCAACTTTCTAATTGACTCCTATTATCAAATTTTCTTCATTCTCTTGGTATCTTTATTTGAAATGCAAGAATGTAAGTTTAGATGCCGGCCCATTTTTGGTGAACAACCTGGGTTGTCCTTGCTGATTGGTGGATAAATTCATCCACCAATAAAAAAGTGCTATCCAGAGTACTGAAACCAAAAAAAAGCTTAGATGCCTTCTTTTTCAAATAATGATAGCAAGAGAATGAAGAAAAATTGATAATAGGAGTAAATTAGAAAGTTGCTTAAAATTGCATGCTCTTTCTAAATTACAAAAGAAAAAATTTGGGTTCAGTGTCCCTTTAACCCCTTAATGACCACAGGACTTTTCCCATTTTCTGTCCGTTTGGGACCAAGGCTATTTTTACATTTTTGTGGTGTTTGTGTTTAGCTGTAATTTTCCTGTTACTCATTTACTGTACCCACACATATTATATACCGTTTTTCTCGCCATTAAATGGACTTTCTAAAGATACCATTATTTTCATCATATCTTATAATTTACTCTAAAAAAAATTATAAAATATGAGGAAAAATTGAAAAAAAATACACTTTTTCTAACTTTGACCCCCAAAATCTGTTACATATCTACAACCACCAAAAAACACCTATGCTAAATAGTTTCTAAATTTTGTCCTGAGTTTAGAAATACCCAATGTTTACATGTTCTTTGCTTTTTTTGCAAGTTATAGGGCAATAAATACAAGTAGCACTTTGCTATTTCCAAACCTTTTTTTTTTTCAAAATTAGCGCTAGTTACATTAGAACACTGATATCTTTCAGGAATCTCTGAATATCCAATGACATGTATATATTTTTTTTTAGTAGACAACCCAAAGTATTGATCTAGGCCCATTTTGGTATATTTCATCCCACCATTTCACCGCCAAATGCGATCAAATAAAAAAAATTGTTCACTTTTTCACAATTTTTTTCACAAACTTTAGGTTTCTCACTGAAATTATTTACAAACAGCTTGTGCAGTTATGGCACAAATGGTTGTAAATGCTTCTCTGGGATCCCCTTTGTTCAGAAATAGCAGACATATATGGCTTTGGCGTCGCTTTTTGGTATTCAGAAGGCCGCTAAATGCCGCTGCGCATCACACGTGTATTATGGCTAGCAGTGAAGGGGTTAATTAGGTAGCTTGTAGGGAGCTTGCAGGGTTAATATCACATTTAGTGTAGAGCTCAGCCTCCCACCTGAAACATCAGACCCCCTGATCCCTCCCAAACAGCTCTTTTCCCTCCCCCACCCCACAATTGTCCCCGCCATCTTAAGTACTGGCAGAAAATCTGCCAGTACTAAAATAAAAGCTATATTTGTTTTTTTTTGTGTGTTTTTTTTTAAAGCATATTTACATATGCTATTATGCTGCTTTGTACTATCCCCCCCTTAGCCCCCAACCTCACTGATCCCCCCCAAACAGCTCTATAACCCTCCCACTCTAACTTAATCTGCGCCATCTTGGGTACTGGCAGCTGTCTGCCAGTACCCAGTTTAGAAGAAAACATTTTTTTTTTTAATTTTTATTAAAGTTTCTGTAGTGTAGCTTTCCCCCACACAAAACCAACCCCCCACCCCTCCACGATCTCTTTTTGTGCTTTTGATTTTGCTAGATTTGGGCATTTGTTACTAAAAATATATTCCGTAGTGTAGCGGTTCCCACCCGCTCCCGCCCCGTGCACGCGCCCGCCCGCCACCCTCTGTGCACGCGCGCGCGCCCGTGCGCGCCCCCTAACGGTCCCGCCTCCGATCCCGCCCCCCTTGATGTCACAGGGGACACCGATGGCCGCCCACCCGCCTCCCAAGTCGGCTCCCACCCACCAACGATACCGGCCATCGATGTCCGGTGCAGAGAGGGCCACAGAGTGGCTCTCTCTGCATCGGATGGCCATGTAAGGTTATTGCAGGATGCCTCCATATCGAGGCATCACTGCAATAACCGGAAAGCAGCTGGAAGCGAGCAGGATCGCTTCCAGCTGCTTTCCACACCGAGGACGTGCAGGGTACGTCCTCAGGCGTTAACTGCCTTTTTTTTGAGGACGTACCCTGCACGTCCTCGGTCATTAAGGGGTTAAGGCTCTTAAGCTGGCTAATTCTTTTATCACAGATGCCGCTTTACAACTAGCTAAGTTAGCGGCAAAGAATTCAGGTTTCGCCATTTTAGTGCGCAGGGCGCTATGGCTGAAGTCCTGGTCAGCCGATGTGTCGCCAAAATCCAAACTCTTGAACATCCCTTTCAAAGGAAAGACCCTCTTCGGGCCTGAATTGAAAGAGATTATTTCAGAAATCACTGGGGGAAAAGGCCATGCTCTCCCTCAGGACAAGTCCTTTAAGACAAAGAACAAACAAAATAATTTTCGTTCCTTTCGGAATTTCAGGAGCGGTCTCGCTTCATCCTCCCCTGCTACAAAGCAAGAGGGTAATGCTTCACAACCCAGGTCAGCCTGTAAACCTTACCAGGGCTGGAACAAGGGTAAACAAGCCAAGAAGCCTGCAGCTGCCTCCAAGACAGCATGATGGGGTAGCCCCAGATCCGGGACCGGATCTAGTAGGGGGCAGACTCTCTCTCTTCGCTCAGGCCTGGGCAAGAGACGTACACGATCCCTGGGCCTTAGAGATTGTATCCCAGGGATATCTTCTGGAATTCAAGGACTTCCCTCCAAGGGGAAGGTTCCACATTTCTCGTCTGTCTACAGACCAGACAAAGAAAGAGGCGTTCTTACGCTGTGTAGAAGACCTACATACAATGGGAGTGATCCACCCAGTTCCAATTGCGGAACAAGGGCTGGGTTTTTACTCAAACCTGTTTGTGGTTCCCAAGAAAGAAGGAACTTTCAGACCAATCCTGGATCTCAAAATTCTAAACAAATTCCTCAAAGTCCCATCATTCAAGATGGAGACCATTCGGACAATCTTACCAATGATCCAGGAGGGTCAATATATGACCACCGTGGATCTAAAGGATGCGTATCTGCACATTCCTATCCACAAAGATCATCACCAGTTTCTCAGGTTCGCCTTTCTGGACAAGCATTACCAGTTTGTGGCTCTTCCTTTCGGGTTGGCCACTGCTACCAGAATTTTCACAAAGGTGCTAGGGTCCCTCCTGGCAGTTCTAAGACCGCGGGGCATAGCAGTGGCGCCTTATCTAGATGACATCTTAATTCAGGCGTCGACTTTCCAAAGAGCCAAGTCTCACACGGAAATTGTATTGGCCTTTCTGAGGTCTCACGGGTGGAAGGTGAACATCAAAAAGAGTTCTCTCTCCCCCCTCACAAGGGTTCCCTTCCTAGGAACTTTAATAGACTCGGTAGAAATGAAAATATTTCTGATGGAGGTCAGAAGGTTAAAACTCTTAACCACTTGCCGAGCCCTTCATTCCATTCCTCGGCCATCTGTAGCTCAGTGCATGGAGACAATCGGACTAATGGTAGCGGCAATGGACATAGTCCCTTTTGCACGGATACACCTCAGACCACTGCAACTATGCATGCTCAAACAGTGGAATTGGGATTATGCAGATTTGTCTCCTCAAACACAGCTGGACCAGGGGACCAGAGATTCTCTTCTCTGGTGGTTGTCTCAGGATCACCTTTCTCAGGGAATGTGTTTCCGCAGACCAGAGTGGATCATCGTAACAACCAACGCCAGTCTGTTGGGCTGGGGTGCAGTCTGGGACTCCCTGAAAGCTCAGGGCTTATGGTCTCGGGAAGAAGCTCTTCTCCCGATAAACATTCTGGAACTGAGGGCGATATTCAACGCGCTTCAGGCATGGCCTCAGCTAGCTGCGGCCAAATTCATCAGATTTCAGTCGGACAACATCACGACTGTAGCTTACATCAATCATCAAGGGGGAACAAGGAGTTCCCTAGCAATGACGGAAGTAACCAAAATAATCAGGTGGGCGGAGGATCACTCTTACCATCTCTCAGCAATTCACATCCCAGGAGTAGACAACTGGGAGGTGGATTTTCTAAGTCGTCAGACTTTTCACCCGGGGGAGTGGGAACTCCACCCGGAGGTATTTGCCCAGCTGACTCAGCTATGGGGCACTCCAGAATTGGATCTGATGGCGTCCCGTCAGAACACCAAGCTTCCTCTTTACGGGTCCAGGTCCCGGGATCCCCAGGCGGTGCTGATAGATGCTCTAGCAGCGCCTTGGTCCTTCAATCTGGCCTAGGTTTTTCCACCGTTTCCTCTCCTCCCTCGTCTGGTTGCTAGAATCAAGCAGGAGAGGGCTTCGATGATTCTAATAGCGCCTGCGGGGCCACGCAGGACATGGTATGCAGACCTAGTGGACATGTCATCTGTTCCACCATGGACACTACCAATGAGGCAGGACCTTCTAATACAAGGTCCTTTCAAGCATCCAAATCTAATTTCTCTGCGTCTGACTGCTTGGAGATTGAACGCCTAATTCTATCAAAGCGTGGTTTCTCTGAGTCGGTTATTGATACCCTGATTCAAGCTAGAAATCCTGTCACCAGGAAAATCTACCATAAGATTTGGCGAAAATATATTTTTTGGTGCGAATCCAAGGGTTACTCATGGAGTAAGATTAGGATTCCCAGGATATTGTCCTTTCTCCAAGAAGGATTGGAGAAAGTATTATCAGCTAGTTCCTTAAAAGGACAGATATCTGCTTTGTCTATTCTTTTACACAAACGTCTGGCAGAGGTACCAGACGTTCAAGCGTTTAGTCAGGCTTTAGTCAGAATCAAGCCTGTTTATAGACCTGTGGCTCCGCCATGGAGTCTGAATTTAGTTCTTTCAGTTCTGCAAGGGGTTCCGTTTGAACCTTTACATTCCATAGATATTAAGCTTTTATCTTGGAAAGTTTTGTTTTTGGTAGTTATCTCTTCTGCTCGAAGAGTTTCAGAGTTATCTGCTTTACAGTGTGATTCACCTTACCTGGTTTTCCATGCAGATAAGGTCGTTTTGCGTACCAAACCCGGTTTTCTTCCTAAGGTTGTGTCTAGTAAGAATATTAACCAGGAAATTGTTCCTTGTTCCTTCTCTGTGTCCTAATCCTTCTTCGAAGAAGGAACGTCTGTTACACAATCTTGATGTGGTTCGTGCCTTAAAGTTCTATTTACAATCAACTAAGGATTTCAGACAAACACCTTCATTGTTTATCTATTCTGGTAAGAGGAGAGGTCAGAAGGCGACTGCTACCTCTCTTTCCTTTTGGCTGAAAAGCATCATCCGTTTGGCCTATGAGACTGCTGGCCAGCAGCCTCCCGAAACAATTACTGCTCATTCTACCAGAGCAGTGGCTTCCACATGGGCTTTTAAAAATGAGGCTTCTGTTGAACAGATTTGTAAGGCAGCGACTTGGACTTCGCTGCATACTTTTTCCAAATTTTACAAATTCGATACTTTTGCTTCTTCGGAGGCTATTTTTGGGAGAAAGGTTTTACAAGTAGTGGTGCCTTCCGTTTAAGGTACCTGTCTTGTTCCCTCCCTTCATCCGTGTCCTAAAGCTTTGGTATTGGTATCCCACAAGTAAAGGATGAATCCGTGGACTCGATACATCTTACAAGAGAAAACAGAATTTATGCTTACCTGATAAATTACTTTCTCTTGTGATGTATCGAGTCCACGGCCCGCCCTGGCTATTAAGTGGGGGTAGATTTTTTTTTAAACTGCAGTCACCACTGCACCCTATGGTTTCTCCTTTTTCTTCCTAACCTTCGGTCGAATGACTGGGGGGTGGAGCTAGAGGGAGAGCTATATGGACAGCTCTGCTGTGTGCTCTCTTTGCCACTTCCTGTTGGGAAGGAGAATATCCCACAAGTAAAGGATGAATCCGTGGACTCGATACATCACAAGAGAAAGTAATTTATCAGTTAAGCATAAATTCCGTTTTTCGTTCCTTTCGAAACTTCAAGGGTGGTCCCGCTTCCTCTTCCCCTGCTGCAAAGCAAGAGGGGAACTTTGCTCAATCCAAGCCTACCTGGAGACCTAACAAGGCTTGGAACAAGGGTAAGCAGGCCACAAAGCCTGCTGCTGCCACTAAGACAGCATGAAGGGGTAGCCCCCGATCCGGGACTGGATCTAGTAGGGGGCAGACTCTCTCTCTTTGCTCAGGCCTGGGCAAGAGACGTTCATTACTCCTGGGCCATAGAAATTGTAACCCAGGGGTATCTTCTAGATTTCTAGGATGCTCCTCCAAGGGGGAGATTCCATCTTTCTCAATGGTCTGTAAACCAGACAAAAAGAGAGGCGTTCTTACGCTGTGTAGAAGACCTTTTTTCCATGGGAGTAATCTGCCCAGTTCTGAAGGCAGAACCGGGGCAAGGATTCTACTCCAATCTGTTTGTGGTTCTCAAAAAAGAGGGGACCTTCAGACCTATTCTAGATCTCAAAAATCATCACAAATTCCTAAGGTTTGCCTTTCTGGACAGGCATTACCAGTTTGTGGCTCTTCCATTCGGGTTGGCCACGGCGCCAAGAATCTTCACAAGAGTCACATTCCTGGGAACTCTGATAGATTCGGTGGACATGAAGTTTTTTCTGATGGAGGTCAGGATATCAAAGATTTTAACCACCTCCCGAGCTCTTCATTCCATTCCTCGGCCGTCAGTGG
Source organism: Bombina bombina (assembly GCF_027579735.1). NCBI lineage: Eukaryota > Metazoa > Chordata > Amphibia > Anura > Bombinatoridae > Bombina > Bombina bombina. The sequence goes on from NC_069503.1 coordinate 34,696,198, forward strand.
CTCAGTGTATGGAAGTAATCTGATTTATGGTAGCGGCAAGGGACATAGTTCCGTTCGCCCGCTTGTATCTCAGACCACTGCAACTATGCATGCTCAAACAGTGGAATGGGGAATATGCAGATTTATCTCCTCAGATAAATCTGGATCAAGAGACCAGAGACTCTCTTCTTTGGTGGTTGTCACAGGACCACCTGTCTAGGGGAATGTGTTTCCGCAGGCCAGCGTGGGTTATAGTGATGACAGACGCCAGCCCTCTGGGCTGGGGTGCAGTCTGGAACTCCCTGTAAGCACAGGGTTTGTGGACTCGGGAGGAGGCCCTCCTCCTGATAAATATTATCACGACTGTAGCTTATATCAATCATCAGGAGGGAACAGGGTGTTCCTTGGCGATGATAGAAGTTTCCAGGATAATCCGATGGGCAGAGTCTCACTCTTGCCATCTATCAGCGATCTACATCCCAGGGGTAGAGAACTGAGAGGCAGATTTTCTAGGTCGTCAGACTTTTCATCCGTGAAAGTGGGATCTCCATTCGGAGGTGTTTGCACAATTGATTCAGCAATGGGGCACACCAGAATTGGATCTGATGGTGTCTCGTCAGAACGCCAAACTTCCTTGTTACGAGTCCAGGTCAAGGGATCCTCAGACAGTACTGATAGATGCTCTAGCAGTACCCTGGTCGTTCAACCTGGCTTATGTATTTCCACCATTTCCTCTCCTTCCTCGTTTGATTGCCAGAATCAAACAGGAGAGAGCTTCAGTGATTTTGATAGCACCTGCGTGGCCACGCAGGACTTGGTATGCAGACCTGGTGGACATGTCATCTCTTCCACCATGGACTCTACCTCTGACACAGGACCTTCTGATTCAAGGTCAGTTCCAGCATCCAAATCTAGTTTCTCTGCTGCTGACTGCCTGGAGATTGAACGCTTGATTCTATCCAAGCGGGGATTCTCTGAGTCGGTCATAGATACCTTGATTGAGCTCGAAAGCCTGTCACTAGGAAAATTTATCATAAGATATGGCTTAAATATCTTTATTGGTGTGAATCCAAAGGCTACTCATGGAGTAAGATCAGGATTCCTAGGATTTTGTCCTTTCTCCAAGAAGGATTGGAGAAGGGACTATCAGCTAGTTCCTTAAAGGGACAAATATCTGCTTTATCTATTTTATTGCACAAGCGTCTGGCAGATGTTCCAGACGTTCAGTCGTTCTGTCAGGCTTTAGTTAGAATTAAGCCTGTGTTTAAACCTCTTGCTCCGCCATGGAGTTTGAATTTAGTTCTTAAAGTTCTTCAATGGGTTCCGTTTGAACCTATGCATTCCATAGATATTAAACTTCTATCTTGGAAAGTTCTGGTTTTAGTTGCTATCTCTTCGGCTCGTAGAGTTTCTGAACTATCTGCATTGCAATGCGACTCGCCTTATCTTGTTTTCCATGCTGATAAGGTGGTTTTGCGTACCAAACCTGGATTCCTTCCTAAGGTTGTTACTAATAGAAATATTAATCAGGAAATTGTTGTTCCTTCTCTGTGTCCTAATCCTTTCTCTAAAAAGGAGCGTCTGTTGCACAACTTGGACGTGGTTCGTGCTTTGAAGTTTTACTTGCAAGCGACCAAAGATTTCCGTCAAACATCTTCTTTGTTTGTTGTCTATTCTGGAAAACGTAGAGGTCAGAAAGCTACGGCTACCTCTCTTTCTTTTTGGCTGAAAAGCATCATCCGTTTGGCACACAAGACTGCTGGACATCAGCCCCCTGAAAGAATTACAGCTCACTCTACTAGAGCGGTGGCTTCCACATGGGCTTTTGAAAATGATGCTTCTTTTGAACAGATTTGTAAGGCTGCGACTTGGTCTTCGCTTCATACCTTTTCCAAATTTTACAAATTTGATACTTTTGCTTCTTCTGAGGCTATTTTTGGGAGAAAGGTTTTGCAAGCAGTGGTGCCTTCCATTTAGGTTCCTGTCTTGTCCCTCCCTTCATCCGTGTACTAAAGCTTTCGTATTGGTTTCCCACAAGTAAAGGATGAATCAGTGGACTCGGTACATCTTGCAAAAGAAAACAAAATTTATGCTTACCTGATAAATTTCTTTCTTTTGTGATGTACCGAGTCCACGGCCCGTCCTGTCTCAAGACAGATGGTATTTCTTTCATGTAATTGGCAAGAGTCCATGAGCTAGTGACATATGGGATATACATTCCTACCAGGAGGGGCAACGTTTCCCAAACCTCAAAATGCCTATAAATACACCCCCCACCACCACACCCACAATTCAGTTTTACAAACTTTACCTCCTAAGTTTGTGCTAGATTCCTACGTTGATATGCGCTTCTCAGCATGCTGAAGCCCGGTTCCTCTCAGAGAGCAGTGAATGACAGAGGGATGTGAAGGGAGTATTACCTATTGAATGCAATGGTCATCCTAATGGGGATCTATTTAATAGGTTCTCTGTTCTCGGTCATAGAGATTCATCTCCTACCTCCCTTTTCAGATCGACGACATACTCTTATATACCATTACCTCTGCTGATTCTCGTTTCAGTACTGGTTTGGCTATCTACTGTGTCTACTATGTAGATGAGTGTCTTTTGGTAAGTATGTTTTCCTTTATTAAGACACTCTCAGCTATGGTTTGGCACTCTATATGTAAAATTCTAAATATAATGTTTGTACTTATATTTGCCATGATTCAGGTTTATCAGTATATTTCCTTTTTGCAGACTGTCAGTTTTCATTTTGGGAAATGCATATAAAAAAAAAAAATTCTTACCTGAAATTTTGAAATTGACTTTCTTTTCTAAATTGCGGGCTGTTAGGCTCACGGGTGCGCAAAATGCTAAAATTTATTGCGTCATTCCTGGCGCGAGACTTTTTTGGCGCGAGAATTACGTTTGTTGACGTATTTTTGTCATTTCCGGCGTCTTAGTTGGCGCCGAGAATTTTCACGTAGTTGCGTCATCTATGTCGCTCGTGTTTGTTGCAGACGTTTTTGGCGCCAAAAATATTTTGTCAGTTGTGGGCGTCATACTTTTGATATTATTTAAGTCTTCATTTATTTTTGCTTCTGGTTTCCAGAGGCTTATTTTGTTTTGCATTTCTTTCTCATTCCTGAAACTGTCATATAAGGAAATTGATATTTTGCTATTTATGTTGTTTTTTCTCTTACATTTTCAAGATATCTCAAAACTGTTCCTGTATCAGAAAACACTGTTGGATTCCTGCTGACTGATATCAGTCCTACCAAAGCTAAGTTCATTTATTTTAATGTTATGAATTTTTATCTTTAGCTATGGTTTGTAATAAGTTATCATGATAAACTTTTACATGCAGAGAAAATGTCCATCAGTATTAATGCATTGTCTGTTGCTATTCTTTTAACATCTAATGTTCTAGATATACCTGGGAATTTATAAGAATATTTTTCTGATTCTATTCAGAAGGCTTTGTCTGCCATCCCGCCTTCTAATAAAATGTAAAGGTCTTTTTTAAACTTCTCATTTTAGTTGATGAATTTTCAAATGACCGACAACATACTGAATTATCCTTCTCTGATGAGGATTTATCTGATTCAGGATATCCTTCATCAAATATTGACACTAACAAATCTACTTTTTTATTTTTAAATGGAGTACATTCGTTCTTTTTTGAAAAAGTGTTGATTTTATTGGATATTAAGGAGTCTAGTCCTTTTTAAGGCTAGCTATCATTTAAATTCTGTTTATTTACCTCCTGTGGTTACTTCAGAGGTTTTTTTCTAGTTCCTAATACTAGGGAATGGAATAGGCCTGGTACTTCTTTTTTTTAAAAAAAAAATAAAAAAATTGTATCCTTTGCCAGCAGTTTGGAGTTTTGGGAAAAGATCCCCAAAGTTAATGGGGCTATCTCTACTCTTGCTAAAAGGTACTACTATTCCTATGGAAAATAGTATTTATTTTAAAGATCCTTCAGATGGGAAACTTGTTTCTTATCTAAGGAAAATTAATTTATTTTCAGGTCCTTTTCTTAGGCCTGCAATTTCTTTGGCTGATGTTGCAGCTGTTTCACCTTTTTTAGTTGGAAACTTTAGTGCAACAAGCATCGGATTATGATTTGTTTAGCACTGTTAACTTGATTCAACATGCTAATAATTTCATTTGTGATGCAATTTTTTTGATATTATCAAAATTGAGGTTAAATCTATGTCTTTAGCTATTTTAGCTAGAGGAACTTTGTGGCCTTATCTTGGAATGCTGATTTGATTTCTAAATCCAGATTTCTATTTTCTTTCCTTCCAAGGTAATAAATTATTTGGTTCACAGTTGCATTCAATGCTTTCAACTGTTACTGTGGGGAAGGGAGTTTTTTTGCCTCAAGATTAAGTTCTAGGGGTAAATCTTAAGCTTATTTCCGTTTTTGTTCTTAATAAGGAACAGAAATCTAATTCTCCCTCAAGTAATATGTTTCTAATTGGAAGCTTTCTTCAAAATGGAATGAATTCAAGCCATTTAAGAGATCAAAGCCAGCCCCCAAAATTTGCATGAAGGTGCGGCCCTTATTCCAGCTTAGCTGGTAGGGGGCAGGTTAAGTTTTTTCTAAAGTTGTTTGGTTCAATTCGGTCCAAACTCCTTAGATTGGGGTACAGAATAGGATTCAGGGTAAGACCGCCTGTGGGAAGTCTTTTTCTCTCTCACATATTCCAGCAATCCCAGTAAGGGCTCGGACTTTCTGAAGTTAGTTTCAGACCTGGAGTTATCTGGGGTATTCATACCAGTTCCGTTTCAGGAACGGGGTCTTGGGTTTTATTCAGAGCTATTCATTGTCCCAAAGAAGAAAATCTTTTTAATTGTCATGTAAGAGTACAATCTTTTCAGAATGGTGATTATAAGGTCAATTCTACCTTTTGTTCAGCAGGGGCATTATTTGCCCACAATAGACTTACAGGATGCATATCTTCATATTCTGTTTCATTCAGATTATTTTCATTTTCTGAAATTCTCTTTTTTTTGGACAAGCATTACCAATTTGTTGCTCTTCCTTTCTGGCATAGCGACAGCTCTAGGAATCTTTTCAAAGGTTCTCGATGTTTCCTTATTTGGACGATATCTTGGTACTTGCTCAGTCTTTTCGTTCTGCAGAATCTCATACGATTCAACTTCTGTTGTTTCTTCAAAGACAAGGGTCACCTTTTTTCAGGTTTCCAGATAGATTGTGTCAATGTCTTTGTTCCTAACAGACAAGAGACAATTTTTATTGGGTTCAGTTTGTCGGAACCTTCAGTCTCTATTATTTCCTTCAGTAGCTATATGCATGGAAGTTTTAGGTCTCATGATTGCAGCATCGCACTCGATTCCCTATGCTCGTTTTCATATGAGACCTTTCCAGTTTTTAATGCTGAATTAAGGAATCATTCTAGGATATCACATTTAATATCCTTGAATCCCAATATTCAACTATCTCTGATTTGGTGGTTAGATCACCATCATATAGTTATACGGGTCTCTTTGGTTTATCCAACCTGGACCGTGATCACAACAGATGCGAGTCTTTTAGGTTGGGAAGCTGTCTGGGGATCTCTGACAGCACAAGGGGTTTGGAAATCTCAAGAGGCGAGATTACCATTCAATATTTTGGAACTCCGTGCGATTCTCAGAGCTCTTCAGTTTTGGCTTTTATTGAAGAGAGAGATGTTTATTGGTTTTCAGACAGACAATGTCACAACTGTGGCGTATGTCAATCATCAGGGTGGTACTCACAGTCCTTAGGCTATGAAAGAAGTATCTCGGATACTTGCTTGGGCAGAATCCAGCTCCTGTCTAATTTCTGCGGTCCATATCCCAGGTATAGACGATTGGGAAGCGGATTTTCTCAGTCGTCAAGCTTTACATCCGGAAGAGTGGTCTCTTCATCCAGATGTGTTTTTTTCATTTTGTTCAGATGTGGGGGCTTCCAGAAATAGATTTGATAGCATCTCATCTAAACAAGAAACTTCCCAGGTACCTATCCAGGTCCAGGGATCCTCAGGCGGAAGCAGTGGATGCATTGACACTTCCTTGGAGTTTTCATCCTGCCTATATTTTTCCATCTCTAGTTCTTTTTCCAAGAGTGATTTTCAAAATCATCATGGAGCAATCATTTGTGCTGCTGGTGGCTCCAGCATGGCCGCACAGGGTTTGGTATGTGGATCTTGTTCGGATGTCCAGTTGCCAACCTTGGTCACTTCCATTAAGGCCAGACCTTATATCTCAAGGTTCGTTTTTCCATCAAGATCTCAAATCATTAAATTTGATGGTATGGAAATTGAACGCTTAGTGCTTAGTCATAGAGGTTTCTCTGACTCAGTAATTTATACTATGTTGCAGGCTCGTAATTTGTGTCTAGGAAGATTTATTACGAGTTTGGAAGACTTAGATCTCATGTTGCCCTTCTCCTAAATTCTCTTGGCATTCTTTTAGAATTCCTAGAATTTTACAGTTTCTTCAGGAGGGTTTAGATAAGGGTTTGTCTGCAAGTTCTTTGAAGGACAAATCTCAGCTCTTTTTGTTCTGTTCCACAGAAAAATTGCTAAACTTCCTGATATTCATTGTTTTGTACAGGCTTTGGTTCGTATCTAGCCTGTCATTAAATCAATTTCTCCTCCTTGGAGTTTTAATTTGGTTTTGAAGGCTTTACAGGCTTCTCCGTTTGAGCCTATGCATTCTCTGGACATTATATTACTTTCTTGGAAAGTATTGTTCCTTTTGGTGATCTCTTCTGCTAGAAGAATTTCTGAATTATCTGTTCTTTCTTGTGAGTCTCCTTTTCTGATTTTTCATCAGGATAAGGCGGTTTTGCGGACTTCTTTTGAATTTTTACCTAAGTTGTGAATTCCAACAACATTAGTAGAGAAATTGTTGTCCCTTTGTTGTGTCCTAATCCTAAGAATTCTCTGGAGAGATCTTTACATTCTTTGGCTGTGGTAAGAGCTTTAAAATATTATGTTGAAGCTACTAAAGATTTCAGAAAGACTTCTAGTCTATTTGTTATCTTTTCTGGTTCTAGGAAAGGTCAGAAGGCTTCTGCCTTTTCTTTGGCATCTTGGTTAAAACTTTTTGATTCATCATGCCTATTTGGAGTCGGGTAATTCCCCGCCTCAGAGGATTACGGCTCATTCTACTAGGTCAGTTTCCACTTACTCAGCTTTTTAAGAATGAAGCTTCTGTTGAACAGATTTGCAAAGCAGCAACTTGGTCTTTGCATACTTTTACTAAATTCTACCTTTTTGATGTTTTCTCTTCTTCAGAAGCAGTTTTTGGTAGAAAAGTACTTCAGGCAGCTGTTTCAGTTTGATTCTTCTGCTTATAATTTCAGTTTTTTTTTCATTATAAAGATTAAAACTTTTGATATGGGTTGTGGATTAATTTTACAGCGGAATTGGCTGTCTTTATTTTTATCCCTCCCTCTCTAGTGACTCTTGCGTGGAGTTCCACATCTTGGGTATTTGCTATCCCATACGTCACTAGCTCATGGACTCTTGCCAATTACATGAAAGAAAACATAATTTATGTAAGAATTTACCTGATAAATTCATTTCTTTCATATTGGCAAGAATCCATGAGACCCACCCTTTTTATGGTGGTTATGATTTTTTTTGTATAAAGCACAATTATTCCAATTCCTTGTTTATGCTTTCGCTCCTTTCTTATCACCCCACTTCTTGGCTATTCATTAAACTGAATTGTGGATGTGGTGGGGGGTGTATTTATAGGCATTTTGAGGTTTGGGAAACTTTGCCCCTCCTGGTAGGAATGTATATCCCATACTTAATTAGCTCATGGACTCTTGCCAATATGAAAGAAATGAATTTATCAGGTAAATTCTTACATAAATTATGTTTTTTTTATTGTAAACTTCAGTCACCTATGCACCTTATAGTTTCTCCTTTTCTCCTTAGCCTTTGGTCGAATGACTGGGGGGTGGAGTTAAGGGGGGAGCTATATAGACAGCTCTGCTGTGGTGCTCTCTTTGCTACTTCCTGTTAGGAAGGACAATATCCCACAAGTAAAGGATGAATCCGTGGACTCGGTACATCACAAAAGAAAGAAATTTATCAGGTAAGCATATATTTTGTTTTTGTCTTTTCCATAAAAATTGTGAACATATTGAATAGAATTTAATAATTTGCTGTTTGAAAATAAAAAGTGGTAGTTTCTGCAGCAGATACAGAATTTGAGGGAATATAATTGTTTTAATCAAGGTGATTCTAGCGGATAGGGAGATGGGAAGATCCATCCAGTTTTTAAGATCTGAGATAGATTTACTAAAAACCTGCGGAAAATTCATCTCATACCAAAATTTCGGATTTTTTTTAAGTTGTATCCCCAAATATTTTATATAATCTGTTGTTTTAAAAAGATGGTATATATAGCTATCTGATTTCTTCAAAATCCATAATAATTCGCTTTTTCACAGGTTAATTTTATAACCTGAGATCGAACTGAAAATAGTAAGCATATCTAATAAGGGTATAGATTTTTTTGAGTTTTCCAAGAAAACTAGTAAGTCATTGGCATAATAATATTTTGATCTTCTCAGTACCAAATTTTAGCCCTACTAATTCAGACCGGAGCCATATAGCAAGGGATTCTATAGATATATTAAACAATAAAGGAGAGAGGGGGCAACCTTGACGGGTCCCTCGACCTAATACAATTTTAGCAGAGGGGTTACCATTAATCAATAGATATGAATAAGGATCTGTATATAATTTCCGAATGAAGCCTGCGTAGCTACCGATTAATCTAGCAGATGATTCCAAGAAATGGAATCAAAAGCTTTCTCTGCATCTAATGAGAGCAGAGCCAGATCTGTTGCAAACATCTTTTTTTTTTTTGTTGGATTTTTTAGGTAATTGTTGAGGAGTTATATTCCAAAAATATTCCAAAATAACTTCGAACTTACGCAAGTTTAAAGACATATTCCTACCCTGAATAAAACCAGTTTGGTCAGGATGTATTATTTTATACATAAATTTATTTAACCTATTCGCTAATATGGAAGTAAGGATTTTATAATCGGCGCCTAAAACAGAGATCGGCCTATAGGAAGCTGGCTCTTCAACATCCTTGCCTTTTTATGAATACGAGTAATATTAGCTGCGGAAAAATAGCTTGACATTAGCATATTAGTAGTATAATACGCTTTAAAAAGTTTAGTAAGTGTATTTTTAATATCTTCTACCAAGATTTTGTAGAACTCTGCCGGGAGCCAATCAGGACCCGCTGCCTTGTTCAGCTTGGATTCACCGATAGCCAGTAGCGACTCTAGGAAAAATATATCATATACTGTATATATAAATAAAAGCTACCTACTAAACCTCTGCACTACACCATGTAAGATTAATTTATCATGGTCATCTGGCAAAGCTTTGTTTTAGAAATTAAAGAAAAAAACAAGCAAACATTGTAGTCAGACACAGGTTTCTGAACCACTCTGTATAAGCTGTGTAAGTATCTATTTTTAAAGGGACCCAATATTTTTCTTTAATGATTCAGATAGAGCATATATTTTTAAAACTGCTTTCCAATTTACTTCTATTATCAAATGTGCTTTATTCTCTAGGTATCCTTTATCAAATGAGTGACAATGCACTACTGTGTGCTAGCTGAACACAATGGATGAACCAATTACAAGAGGAATATATGTGTAGCTACCAATCAGCAACCAGTAGTTCTTTGCTGCTCCTGAGCCTGCCTAGATCTGCTTTTCAACAAAGGATACTAAGGGAAGGAAGCAAATTAGATAATAGAATTAAACTGGAAAGTTGTTTAAAACTACATGCTCTATTTGATTTTTACTTTATTGTCCCTTTAAGCAAGTTTTTTCACACACGTTTGTCAACCCAAACAATACATGTTAATTGTATACACTGTAGGGCTGATAAGCAAGTGGGCAATAAATACATGAAAGCATTCTGCATTTAAACTCTCCTGTAGGTTTTTTTTATATATATCTTTTTTAATTGAATATTCAGTAATAGGAAATGTAGTCCAGGCTGAAACATAAAAATAGGAAAATACTAAGTTGATTGTTATAGTCCTTATTTATACATACACATTCTGTAGAATCATATGCAATATTTTTTAGCAAACAAAAAGGAAAAAAAACACTTTGTATGTGTTAATGTGTATGTATAAATTAACACATACAAATCATAGGCACAGACCACAGAAAACTTCTGGGCCCTATTTCTGAGACACAGCTTACCACATCAACATACTTAAAAGGACAGTCTACTCCAGAATTTTTGTGGTTTAAAATGATAGATAATCCCTTTGTTACTCATTCACCAGTTTTGCATAACTTATTAGCTCTGTGATGTCCTTTTGACAGACATACATTTTAGGCAATCAGTGCTGACTCATAAATATCTCCTTGGGAGTAAGCACAACGTTATCTATATGGCACTCATGAATTAGTGGTGTCTAACTGTGAACAACTGTCCAAATGCACTGAGATAAGAGGCCTACCTTGGTTTAGTTTACAACAAAGAATACTAAGAGAACAAAGCAAATTTCATGATAAGAGTAAATTGGGAAGTTGTTTAAAATTGCATGCCCTATCTGTATCATGAAAGTTTAAATTTTGACTAGACTGTCCCTTTAAGACACATAGGGCCTGATATACAAAAACTCTCTGCTCAGGTGGTGTGATCTGAGACATCTTGTCAGCATTCCCTAAAAAACTTATAGAAACTCACTTTACAGGGTTCTTGATGTAAAGGAGAGATGGCTACATTACAATATATATGCAATATAAGGTCTAAAATAAATATCTAATAGTATACATGATTTCAGGCCCTTATAGAATAAAGATACATCCAATACACTACACACACATTTATGGGACAAAAACAATATAAAAATGAATACAATAATCATACATATAGAAACACACACAAATATGTATATGTGTATGAGTTATTTAAACTATTATTTCTTTTTAAAAATGTGTGAAACCACTATTTTATAGTCATTTAGTGGTCAGATTTCACTCACACACACATTATATATATATATATATATATATATATATATATATATATATATATATATATATATATAGTTTTTTCTTGTTTTATTTAAAATTGTTGAAAATTGCTTTGACAAAGGCTGGAACAGACCATAAATCAGTCCATACATACAAACATTTATATATATATGTGTGTGTGTGGGGGGGGGGGGCTGATTTATGGCCTGTTCCTGCCTTTCTCAAAGCAATTTTCAACAATGTTAAATAAAATAAAAAAACAAGAATAAAAACCTTACATACAGTATGTATACATTTTTTAAAATTGCTTCAGAAGGGAGCACATTTAACTGACCTTTGAGATTGTTATACTCAGTTAGTTCTAATGAAACATATCACTACGTGTTCTTTTAAGTCCTTTCTCTGCTCCCCCTTTCCACACTCTTTCAGCAGAATAGTAGCAGGAGATGCTTGCTTGTAACGCAACAATGCATTACCTTTTACTATGTCGTTATCTAAGGGAGAGAAGGCCATACAAACAGGAGCCTGACACATTGCAAGTAAACATACCGCTGTTCACTGTCTTCTCTGTGCTGACAGCTCAACCCCCGCTGCTGTCCGTGTTTGGCAGGGGAGTTTGAGAGAAGAGAAACTCCAGCTGTAACAAAGGTTCTACCGGGAGAAGCGTAGCAGTCATCTTGCACTTCTCCCCAGCCAGTGTGCACCTTACATTTAACCCACGGTTACAGCAACAGTCTGTGAAAATTGAGGTGTCTAACACAGCATTATAGACAGACTACATAATGTAGCACTGGTCAGTTTTCAAATATAGTGCAATTGACATCAGTGCAAGGCAGACAATTGCTTGCTTTATAGTTAAACCTACTGCTCAGGAATGGACTGTTCTACCAACAAAAAAAAACCCGGAAACCTAGGCAGGTCTTGTGTTACTCATCTAACAGTGAGCTCAGCTGAGACGTGTATCTACTACTACTAAGTAGTGTAAAGCAACCCTGTTGTGTTGTGACAGTCAGTGACTACTGACTTACCCCAGAATAGATCTTCCTTTAATCCGATCGTCTTTTGCTGTCAGACTATTGCCAGTGCCTGCTCCCCACTGCTCCTTCCCGCGCTCTCAAGCTCTTGTCCTGCACAGTTGCACACAGCCCCTGCTGGCTCCGCCCTCTTCCTCTACAGCGTTCCTTGCTGTGTAGGAACGTGACCTGGCTGGAACTGGAGGAGAAAATAGTAGCATGGCATTGGAGTTGAGCTGCTTGTAGAGCCAGAACGTGTGGTGGGTGGGGGTTCCAACTGAGCACGGGGAGGCACGCTGCGCATATTACTACAATACTCCATCCCAGACCCAGTCAAACTGAGTAAAACAGATTTTAAAAAAAATCATATCAGTGAATCAGTTCACAAGCGCCGGGGCTGGTGGGGGGGCAGACAGGGGGGCAAAGAATGGCTAGGGGGCAGATGCCCCCCCTCACCCCCCTGTAGCGACGCCACTGCCGATAGCCTCAGAAATACCATCTACTGAGAATGGTTTATTGATCAATTCCAGATCATGTTCTGTAACCTTGGGAGGTGAAATTTTAGACCAAAAGTTTATTCTATTAAAAAAAATCTTCAACTTTTTTATACAGCTTTTGATAAAATTTAAAAAATACCTCCCTAATATTTTCATTATCAGTATATCTATGATCCCCTTCCTTAATTGCTATGATATAGTTTTTACTCTTCCTATTCTTAGTTATTTTTGCCAAATATTTAGCTGAGCAGCCAATATACCCCTTATATCGATTATTGATTTTCTTTTCTTCCTCTAAACACTTTTGCTTTAAAAATAACTCCCTTTCGGTTCTAGCATAGCAGTATTTATCCCAGTTGACCTTAGAGTTCTCTGATCTATATCGTAATAATGCATTCCTAAGCTGATTAGATAGCTGTAGTTCCCTCGCTTTCCGTTTTCTTTTCCAATTCCAAACTGCTTTTGCCGTTTCCCAGTATGCTTCAATTTTATCATAATACACTCTATTGTTATAATGGAAATCTTTCCATTGACCAGTCAACCAAGTATTAAATTTAGTATTCTCGAACATAAAAACGTGGAGATGTAAAAAAATAGTTTGCACAGTTTTCAGCTTTCATCAATTAAAATTTAATGGAAATTATTGAGTGATCCGAAACCAATATATCATGGATTCTGGGTTCTGAATCTAACAAAATAAGCTACTCTGACAAATGAATATAATCCATTCTGGAGAATGAACAGTGAGTCTTTGACACACGTATATTCATAACTGTCTGGATTTTTAATTCTCCAGTTATCATTAAGTTTTTTAGGGCCGTACAGAATTTATTAAAATACCGGGCAAGTTTTACATTTTTTTTACCTTCTCTTTAGTTGAAGATCTATCTAACTTTGGGCATAGTGTCATGTTAAAATCACTAGCAATAATTAATTTATCACTAGCAGCTGAGTATAACTTACTTTTAATTGTGTCCCAAAACTGCGGAGAAAACACATTTGGCCCGTATATATTAACTATCATATATTGTGTACCACCAATTAATAAGTTAACAAATATATATCTACTATTCGGATCCCGTTCCACTTTTAAAACTTGATATTCTAATTTTTATGTATTAAAATTGCTACACCACATCTCCTTTTGGTTGCAGATGTGGCCAATACTTCCCCCACCCATCGAATCTTTAATTTGCTTAGTTCACTCTCCATAAGGTGTGTTTCCTGGATCATGGCAATGTCGGGGGAACACCTACCCAGCTGTGCTATTATTTGCTTATGTTTTATTGGGGAAGAAATTCCCCCGACATTCCATGACAGAATATTCAGCTGCGTACCCATTTAAAAGTATTCCATATACTTAAATGATGCCTAGCAGGATTGAGCGAGAAGAAGAAAAAAAAACAAAAAAAACTCCTAACATACCCCTACCAAACGAATATCCTATGTTGACTGACCTTTGGTCACTCAGGTAACAGAAAGATACAATTTTCTTAGCCCTATTATTCATAAGGATAACTCTTAGTTCCTTAAATGGAATGATTTAAATAGTGGCCAGTAATTCCTGCGCTTCTTGGACATTATTTAATATGTTAATTTTCCCCTTAACATCCACCCATAGTTTGGCTGGGTATAACATTCTAACTTTACAGCCTTTTTCGGTAAATTGAGAAAAATAGGAGGACATACTTTTCCTTTTTTTTCGGGTTTCGCTAGAGAAATCTTGGAACATCAGTATTTTATGAATATTTACAGTTGATGTGCCAAGTTCCCGATAATGTTTAAACATTTCTATCTTGTCTTGATAATGCAAGACTCTAAATATGAGTGTTCTGTTATACCCTACATCCTCAGGTTTAGATCTTATAATACCCACCCTATGAGCTCTTTCTATTTTTAACAGAAGCTTTTCCTCAGGTATACCTAGAGCTTGTGTTAGTGAAGTAAATTTGATTAAGTCTGAGTAATTCGTATTTGCTGGAAGGCCTACAATACTTAAGTTGTTACATCGAGACCTATCCTCAATGTCTTCGAGTCTAGTATTAATCAACTGAATATGCCTTCCCTGTTCCTGGATTAAATTATTCTGGGTATTAACCTGATCCTCCAATTCCGAAATTCTGCTCTCTGCTTCTGTCACTTTTATCGCAAATTGCCTAATCTCATTGGATAGTATGGATACTTCAGAGGTGATAGAACCCAGCTCTTTCTTTATTGCATCCAATTGAGGAGTAAAAAAAGCAGAGAGCTGAGACATAAGGTGGGAGGAATCGGTAATCTGAGATTGAATTTTAGAGGAAGACTCAATACTAAGATCAACACTCTTGGGTTTCCTATCCTTACCTTTAGCCGGCATTACGGGTGAATGTGTTTTCACCTGTGAAATAAATTTTTATAATTATACTTAAACTTGTGTGGTAGCTTCCGTTTGTCAGCTACCTAAATTTAATAAGTGATAAATCCACTAAGTAAAATAAATTAGAGGCTTAGTCAGCCGTGACCAAACAAAATTACATACAAATCAAAAAGCGAGGGAAAAAAAAAGTGTAATAGTGATTTAGTGCTTTATGGGCTCTTAATAGAATTGCAACCTAGGAATTAAAGACAAAAGAACACAGAGCGCAAAACCCTCCTGAACGTAAAAACAGTTTAATGAAATACACAGCATACAGTTTGTCCCTTGGGAGCAGGAACACAGTTTATTGCACCCTTCAACAGAGCAGCATCCTCATATTATCCCTTCCTTCCCTACGTTTGCATTTCTCAACGTCTACATATCTCTTTTTGGGAAGTATTAGTATTATTATTACTGTTCTTGTTTTGTTCAATTTCTGTAATATTATCTATTGTTTAAGATCTATTTATTTTGCTATACTTGCTGCTTAATATTGGCCTGCTAACCAGGTTATATGCCTGTGAACTCACTGTAGTGCAGTGATTGTTATATTATCTCTTGTGGGGTCAGAGAAGCGCAGTCTATATTCTTTTTTGCAACCTAGGAATTAACCCTTATAATTTAAACACCTTCCTCTCCTACTATTTACTTAATTACTAGCCCTTTAAAGGTAAGAATCAGCAAAAAGACGAGAACAATCCCACAGGGATGAGGGGGATATCCGGGGAAAGGAGCCAGGCTGCATCGCATGCAGTGCCTGATTGCAGCTCATCCCAGCCTTGTTCCATAGGCAGAGAATTGGGATTTCTCACACCGGTAAGCCTGTGCGCCTGCCAGGCTCAAAGGCCTAGACCAATATCTGCTACCCAGATATCCGATGAGCGACATACCACTCGCGCTGAGAAATTGTGAACTACCAAACTGACAGTATCCTTCAGCGCCCTACGCTAAGTGTAACCCAGACTCACTGAGAACTCCCCCCCCTCCCACCGGTGCTGCGCGAGGGGGGGCTTGTACAGCCTATCAGGACCCAAAAGGAGATGCTGGAACCAACCTACTAAGCACAGTGAACATCCAAGAATCACCACTGCCAATACACACCATCAGGTATACGGGCGGTGAGTGGAAGGCTCGATATTTCCTATAGGGCGGCAGTGGATTCACAGTGGAAGTAACCCAAAGCTCTGGAATCTCTAACAGCGGAACCCATCACCCTGTGTGGATCAGACCTTGGCAATCATTTCCATCAGGCCTCCCAGACTTATAGAGGCCATATAATTTCTGATTTGCATCTACAGAAAGTTATCTGCTTCGGTTATCAAATGGTTCAGCAGTTCCTTGTATTACAGAGGAGCATAAACAGCTGTAAGATCCCTTCTAGCAAACTGTGAGTAACCAGGGAAACTCTACCTATCTCTAAATTTGCTGTTGGATGCAGGCTGGCTTGAAACATTGGCACAGTAATATCAGCCCAACACAGCTATCTGACATCTGCCTAAAAATCAGCCGGTATACATTATGCAAATTGCCAGCCCGGATTACCCTTTAAAACTATCTGTACTTACCAGTCACGTTGCTGGGCAAAAGGGGAGATATTAGAAGGCGAAAGGGACTACCAGCGTTTGTCTCATATTCTGGCAATACATAATGTCTGTAACCACCGCTCCTCTCAAGGTTGAATAAAGAGAGAGTACTCATAGGTTTCAGACATTTTGGCACCTTGTATTTCTGTTAACACAGAAAGATTGTTATACTAACAAAGATCCAGCATTACTTCATGCCATGGAATCGTCTGGTCTAGGACTTAACTTCCTTAAATCAGTGTGTTAAATTTAAATCATTTACAGGAAATTGTAAAATTTAGTTAAACTAGACCTATATAGGGCTAGGAAGGTTATGTATTTAGAGATAATTTTATAGATTCTCACTGAGCTAGGATCTTTATTAAAATACTTGGGCCATGACAAATATGCACATAGCATTTCTAGTGATGTAACAGATTGTAAAAGTGTTTTGATATACCCATATATCTTCTATATTTAACTCTCCTATAAAACCTAGGATATATAATACTCATATGATATAAAAAAAGCTAACTATTGTATAGAATCTGTGATTGTTGATATAGCTACGGATTAGAAAAACTTATGGCTAGATCACAAATCTTGCGTTAGCCTTAAAAAGCAGTGTTGAGAGGTCCCAACGCTGCTTTTTAATGCCTGCTGGTATTACGAGTCTGGCAGGTACAGGTGTACCGCTCACTTTTCTTCCACGACTCGAGGCTACCGCAAATCCCCTTACGTCAATTGCGTATCCTATCTTTTTAATGGGATTTGCCTAACGCTGGTATTACGAGTCTTGGAGGAAGTGAGCGGTACAGCCTCTCCTGGCAAGACTCCTACCGCATTTGAAAGTCAGTAGTTAAGAGTTTTATGGGCTAACGCCGGAACATAAAGCTCTTAACTAAAGTGCTAAAAGTTTTAACCCCTAATCTGCCGACCGGACATCACCGCCACCTACATTATACCTATGAACCCCTAATCTGCTGCCCCTAACATCGCCGACACCTACATTATATTTATTAACCCCTAATCTGCCACCCCCAGTGTCACCGCCACCTACCTACAATTATTAACCCCTAATCTGCCAACCGGACATCGCCGCCACTTTAATAAATGTATTAACCCCTAAACAGCCGCACTCCCGCCTCGCAAACACTAGTTACATTTTATTAACCCCTAATCTCCCCCCCCGTCGCCAACACCTACCTACATTTATTAACCCCTAATCTTCCGACCCCAACGTCGCCGCTACTATAATAAATTTATTAACCCCTAAGTCTAACCCCCCTAACTTAAATATAATTTAAATTAAACGAAATAAATTTAACAATTAAATAAATTAATCCTATTTAAAACTAAATACTTACCGATAAAATAAACCCTAAGATAGCTACAATATAACTAATAGTTACATTGTAGCTAGCTCAGGGTTTATATTTATTTTACAGGTAAGTTTTTGTTATTAAATAGTTATTAACTATTTAATAACTACCTAGCTAAAATAAGTACAAATTTACCTGTAAAATAAATCCTAACCTAAGTTACAATTACACCTAACACTACACTATCATTAAACTAATTACCTAAACTACCTACAATTAATTACAATTAAATTAAATAAACTAAATTACGGAAAAAACCCCCCACTAAATTACAGAAAATAAAAAAAGAATTACAAGAATTTTAAACTAATTACACCTAATCTAATCCCCCTAATAAAATAAAAATCCCCCCAAAATAAAAAAAATTCCCTACCCTATACTAAATTACAAATAGCCCTTAAAAGGGCCTTTTGCGGGGCATTGCCCCAAAGTAATCAGCTCTTTTACCTGTAAAAAAAAAAAAGCAATACCCCCCAACATTACAACCTACCACCCACACACCCCTACTCTAAAACCCACCCAATCCCCCCTTAAAAAAACCTAACACTAACCCCCTGAAGATCACCCTACCTTGAGCCGTCTTCACCCAGCCGGGCACAAGTGGTCCTCCATACGGCAGAAGTCTTCATCTGATCGGGGCAGAAGAGGTCCTCCAGAGGGCAAAAGGCTTCATCCAGGCGGCATCTTCTATCTTCATCCTTCCAGAGCGGAGCGGGTCCATCTTTAATCCAGCCGACGCGGAGCATCCTCTTCAAACGAAGTCCTAACGAAGAATGAAGGTTCCTTTAAATGACGTCATCCAAGATGGCATCCCTTGAATTCCGATTGGCTGATAGAATCCTATCAGCCAATCGGAATTAAGGTAGGAAAAATTCTATTGGCTGATGCTATCAGCTAATTGAATTGAAGTTCAATCCGATTGGCTGTTCCAATCAGCCAATAGAATGTGAGGTCAATCCTATTAGTGTTAGGTTTTTTTTTAAGGGGGGATTGGGTGTGTTTTAGAGTAGGGGTGTGTTGGTGATGGGTTGTAATGTTGGGGGGGTATGGTATTTTTTTTTACAGGTAAAAGAGCTGAATACTTTAGGGCAATGCCCACAAAAGGCCCTTTTAAGGGCTGTTTGTAATTTACTATAGGGTAGGGGAATTTTTTTATTTTGGGTGCTTTTTTATTTTATTAGGGGGATTAGATTAGGTGTAATTAGTTTAAAATTCTTGTAATTCTTTTTTTATTTTCTGTAATTTATTGTTTTTTTTTCGTAATTTAGTTTAATTTAATTGTAGGTAGTTTAGGTAATTAGTTTAATGGTAGTGTTAGGTGTAATTGTAACTTAGGTTAGGATTTATTTTACAGGTAATTAGTTATATTGTAGCTAGCTTAGGGTTTATTTTATCGGTAAGTATTTAGTTTTAAATAGGATTAATTTATTTAATTATGTTAAATTAATTTCGTTTAATTTAAATTATATTTAAGTTAGGGGGGGTTAGGGTTAGACTTAGGTTTAGGGGTTAATAACTTTATTATAGTGTTGGCGGCGGCAGATTAGGGGTTAATAAATTTAATATAGTTGCGGCGACGTTGGGGAGGGCAGATTAGGGGTTAATAACTATAATGTAGGTGTCGGCGATGTTGGGGGCAGCAGATTAGGGGTTTATAAGTATAATGTAGGTGGCGGCGGTGTCCGGAGCGGCAGATTAGGGGTTAATAATTATAATGTAGGTGTCTGCGATAGCGGGGGCATCATATTAGGGGTTAATAAATGTAAGATTAGGGGTGTTTAGACTCAGGGTTCATGTAAGGGTGTTAGGTGCAGACGTAAATTTTCTTTCCCCATTATAAACAATGGGGCTGCGTTAGGAGCTGAACGCTGCTTTTTTGCAGGTGTTAGGTTTTTTTTCACCCAGCTCAGCCCCATTGTTTCCTATGAGGAAATCGTGCACGAGCACGTTTAGCCAGCTTACCACTGACTTTTTTTTTTTTTTTTTTTTAGCCAAAGGAAAGACAAAGCAATAATGAGCTTTACATAAAGTTATACCACGCAGGGCAGAAAAAAGAAAAACCAAAAAATATTCTAATACAATATAAAGCTTAAATCCAGCAGAAATATGATATATTATTCTTCGTCTAACAAAAAATCTCGTGGAAAAAGAAATTTAAAAAAAAAAGGAAAACCTTATCCACATTAAACATTAAGGGGGGTAGTTATCAAGCCGTCTACTTTTCTGGCTTCGCCGGCCCAATACGTCCGCCTAAGCTCGCCTACCTTCGCCGCCGCGGACCTGAAAAAATACGCCTTAGTTATCAAATAAAGCTGTCAAAAAGCCGCGGGGCGATGAGCAGCGGACTGTGACAGTTATCACTCATCCGATCTCGCTGCCCTTCGGCTTTTTCCCAGCTTTATTGCTAGCCTGTCACTAAGCACTCACACTAAACTGCACTGTTCTACCCCCTATACCGGCGCCCCCGGAGCCCCCCGCAACTAAATAAAGTTACTAACCCCTAAACCGCCGCTCCCGGACACAGCCGCCACCTACATTATACCTAGTAACCCCTATCCTGCCCCCCCTATACCGCCGCCCTCTATAATAAAGTTATTAACCCCTATCCTGCTGATCCCGCACCTCTCCGCAACTAAATAAATAGTTTAACCCCTAAACCGCCGCTCCATGAACCCGCCGCAACCTATAATAAATTTATTAACCCCTATCCTGCCCCCCACTACGCCGCCGCCACTGTAATAAAATGATTAACCCCTAAACCTAAGTCTAACCCTAACCATAACGCCCCCCTAACTTAAATATTAATTAAATACATCTAAATAAATTAACTCTTATTAACTAAATGAATCCTATTTAAAACTAAATACTTACTTATAAAATAAACCCTAATATAGCTACAATATAAATAATAATTATATTCTAGCTATCTTAGGATTTATATTTATTTTACAGGTACCTTTCAATTTATTTTAACCATGTACAATAACTATTAAATAGTTATTAACTATTTAATAGCTTACCTAGCTAAAATAAAGAGAAATGTACCTGTAAAATAAAAACTAACCTAAGTTACAATTACACCTAACACTACACTATACTTTAATAAATTATTCCTATTTAAAACTAAATACTTACCTGTAAAATAAACCCTAAGATAGCTACAATGTAATTAATAATTACATTGTAGCTATTTTAGGATTTATATTTATTTTACAGGTAACTTTGTATTTATTTTAGCTAGTTAGAATAGTTATTAAATAGTTATTAACTATTTAATAACTACCTAGCTAAAAGAAATACAAAATTACCTGTAAAATAAATCCTAACTTAAGTTACAATTAAACCTAATACTACACTATCATTAAATTAACTAAATAAACTACCTACAAAGAACTACAATGAAATACAATTACATAAACTAACTAAAGTACAAAAAATAAAAAAAGCTAAGTTACAAAAAATAAAAAATTAAGTTACAAACATGTTAAAAATATTACAACAATTTTAAGCTACTTACACCTAATCTAAGCCCCCTAATAAAATAACAAACCCCCCCAAAATAAAAAAAATCCCTACCCTATTCTAAATTACATAAATTTCAAAGCTCTTTTACCTTACCAGCCCTTAAAAGGGCCATTTGTGGGGGCATGCCCCAAAAAGTTCAGCTCTTTTGCCTGTAAAAGAAAAATACAACCCCCCCCCAACATTAAAACCCACCACCCACATACCCCTAATCTAACCCAAACCCCCCTTACAAAAACCTAACACTAATCCCCTGAAGATCATCCTACCTTGAGTCGTCTTCACTCAACCGAGCCACCGATGGAACTGAAGAGGACATCCGGAGCGGAAGAAGTTAATCCTCCAAGCGGCGCTGAAGAAATCTTCCATCCGATGAAGTCATCATCCAGGCGGCGCTGAAGAAGTCTTCGATCCGGCCGATGTCATCTTCAAAGAGGCGCTGAAGAGGTCTTCTATCCGGGTGAAGTCATCTTCCAAGCCGGGTCTTGAATCTTCCTTCCGCCGACGCGGAACCACCTTCTTCACCGACGGACTACGACGAATGACGGCTCCTTTAAGGGACGTCATCCAAGATGGCGTCCCCTCAATTCCGATTGGCTGATAGGATTCTATCAGCCAATTGGAATTAAGGTAGGAAAATCTGATTGGCTGATGGAATCAGCCAATCAGATTGAGCTCGCATTCTATTGGCTGTTCCGATCAGCCAATAGAATGCGAGCTCAATCTGATTGGCTGATTGGATCAGCCAATCGGATTGAACTTGAATCTGATTGGCTGATTCCATCAGCCAATCAGATTTTCCTACCTTAATTCCGATTGGCTGATAGAATCCTATCAGCCAATCGGAATTGAGGGGACGCCATCTTGGATGACGTCCCTTAAAGGAGCCGTCATTCGTCGTAGTCCGTCGGTGAAGAAGGTGGTTCCGCGTCGGCGGAAGGAAGATTCAAGACCCGGCTTGGAAGATGACTTCGCCCGGATAGAAGACCTCTTCAGCGCCTCTTTGAAGATGACATCGGCCGGATCGAAGACTTCTTCAGCGCCGCCTGGATGATGACTTCATCGGATGGAAGATTTCTTCAGCGCCGCTTGGAGGATTAACTTCTTCCGCTCCGGATGTCCTCTTCAGTTCCATCGGTGGCTCGGCTGAGTGAAGACGACTCAAGGTAGGATGATCTTCAGGGGATTAGTGTTAGGTTTTTGTAAGGGGGGTTTGGGTTAGATTAGGGGTATGTGGGTGGTGGGTTTTAATGTTGGGGGGGGGTTGTATTTTTCTTTTACAGGCAAAAGAGCTGAACTTTTTGGGGCATGCCCCCACAAATGGCCCTTTTAAGGGCTGGTAAGGTAAAAGAGCTTTGAAATTTATGTAATTTAGAATAGGGTAGGGATTTTTTTTATTTTGGGGGGGTTTGTTATTTTATTAGGGGGCTTAGATTAGGTGTAAGTAGCTTAAAATTGTTGTAATATTTTTAACATGTTTGTAACTTAATTTTTTATTTTTTGTAACTTAGCTTTTTTTATTTTTTGTACTTTAGTTAGTTTATGTAATTGTATTTCATTGTAGTTCTTTGTAGGTAGTTTATTTAGTTAATTTAATGATAGTGTAGTATTAGGTTTAATTGTAACTTAAGTTAGGATTTATTTTACAGGTAATTTTGTATTTCTTTTAGCTAGGTAGTTATTAAATAGTTAATAACTATTTAATAACTATTCTAACTAGCTAAAATAAATACAAAGTTACCTGTAAAATAAATATAAATCCTAAGATAGCTATAATATAATTATGAATTACATTGTAGCTATCTTAGGGTTTATTTTACAGGTAAGTATTTAGTTTTAAATAGGAATAATTTATTAAAGTATAGTGTAGTGTTAGGTGTAATTGTAACTTAGGTTAGGATTTATTTCACAGGTACATTTCTCTTTATTTTAGCTAGGTAAGCTATTAAATAGTTAATAACTATTTAATAGTTATTGTACATGGTTAAAATAAATTGAAAGGTACCTGTAAAATAAAAATAAATCCTAAGATAGCTAGAATATAATTATTATTTATATTGTAGCTATATTAGGGTTTATTTTAAAGGTAAGTATTTAGTTTTAAATAGGATTCATTTAGTTAATAAGAGTTAATTTATTTAGATTTATTTAATTAATATTTAAGTTAGGGGGCGTTAGGGTTAGGTTTAGGGGTTAATAATTTTATTACAGTGGCGGCGGCGTAGTGGGGGGCAGGATAGGGGTTAATAAATTTATTATAGGTGGCGACGGTGTAGGGGGGGCAGGATAGGGGTTAATACATTTAATATAGTTGCGGTGGGCTCCGGGAGCGGCGGTTTAGGGGTTAATACATTTATTATAGTTGCGGTGGGCTCCGGGAGCGGCGGTTTAGGGGTTAATAGGTATAGAGTAGCTTGCGGTGGGCTCCGGGAGCGGCGGTTTAGGGGTTAATACATTTATTATAGTTGCGGTGGGCTCCGGGAGCGGCGGTTTAGGGGTTAATAGGTATAGAGTAGCTTGCGGTGGGCTCCGGGAGCGGCGGTTTAGGGGGTAATAACTTTATTTAGTTGCGGCGGTGTAGGGGGGGTCAGATTAGTGGTGTTTAGACTCGGGGTACATGTTAGGGTGTTAGGTGTAGACAACTCCCATAGAAATCAATGGGATGTCTGTCAGCAGCGAACTTGTACTTTCGCTATGGTCAGACTCCCATTGATTCCTATGGGATCCGCCGCCTCCAGGCTGGCGGATTGAAAACCAGGTACGCTGGGCCGTAAAAGTGCCGAGCGTACCTGCTAGTTTTTTGATAGCTAGCAAAAGTAGTGAGAATGTGCCGCACTTGTGTGCGGAACATCTGGAGTGACGTAAGAATCGATCTGTGTCGGACTGAGTCCGGCGGATCGAAGCTTACGTCACAAAATTCTACTTTTGCCGGTCTCGAGCCTTTGATAACTAAGGCGTATCAGCTTCGCCACAAATACGCTGCGGAATTCCAGCGTATTTGAGGTTGACGGCTTGATAACTACCCCCCTAAGTATTCATTGTTGGCATTTTAACTAGACACAGACTATCACCACCAAACCAGAAAAAAAACAAAAAGAAAGAAAAAAAAAACAAATAAAGAACCCCTCTGCTCTCCAGTCCTATCCTCTCAGATCAGTTGCCATTCACCCCTTAAATTAGTTTCCAATATAAAAAGTGAGTTTTTGAAGGGTAAAATAACTGATTTCTGAGTCCCACCATCTAAGGTCTTAATAAATGTCCCCCATTTCATGAACAAAACTTTAATACCATTTTCTGAGTCCGCCTGCGTTGAGGCAAGTTCTAGGAACAGTTGATATATCATCCCATTCTTAAATTTCGAAAAAATTTCGGTTCTTTATTAGACTTCCAATTCCTTAAAATAAGTTTTCTACCTATCATTACCGCGGTGTTAGTTAATAAACAATTAGGGCCTACTTCATCCTGTGTTAGTAGGAAAAATACTTCATATTCATTTAAATGGATATATTGTTTCAAGGTTTTTGTGGCCCAAAATGAGATTTCTTTCATGTAATTAGCAAGAGTCCATGAGCTAGTGACGTATGGGATATACATTCCTACCAGGAGGGGCAAAGTTTCCAAACCTTAAAATGCCTATAAATACACCCCTCACCACACCCACAATTCAGTTTTACAAACTTTGCCTCCCGTGGAGGTGGTGAAGTAAGTTTATGCTTAAGATTCTTCGTTGATATGCGCTTCGCAACAGGTTGAAGCCCGGTTTTCCTCTCAGAGTGCAGCGAATGTCAGAGAGATGTGAAGGGAGTATTGCCTATTTGAATACAATGGTCTACCTCTAGGGGATCTATTTCATAGGTTCTCTGTTATCGGTCGTAGAGATTTCTTCTCCTACCTCCCTTTTCAGATCGACAATATACTCTTATATACCATTACCTCTACTGATTCTCGTTTCAGTACTGGTTTGGCTATCTACTACATGTAGAGGAGTGTCCTGGGGTAAGTAAATCTTATTTTTTGTGACACTCTGCGCTATTGTTGGGCACTTTATATGTAAAGTTCTAAATATTTGTCTATAAACTTATATTTGCCTTGATTCAGGATAATCAGTATTCCTTTTTAATATAGACTGTCAGTTTCATTATTGGGATAATGCATTTAATTATTTTTTCTTACCTTGAAAAATTTCATTTGGCCATTTTTTCCTGCATGCTGTTAGGCTCGCGGGGGCAGAAAATGTTTCTTTTTATTACGTCATTTTTGGCGCAAACTTTTTTTGGCGCTAACATTTTTTTGTCATTTCCGGCAACGTAATTTACGCCGGAAGTTGTATTCTGTTACGCATGCGTATTCAGACATTTTTTTGCGCAAAAAAAATGTGGGCGTCTTTTTTTTTTTTTTTTTATTCATTTTCTTTTCATTGCTTCTGGTTTCTAGAAGCTTATTATTTTGCATTCTTTCCCATTCCTGAAACTGTCATTTAAGGAATTTGATAATTTTGCTTTATATGTTGTTTTTTCTATTACATATTGCAAGATGTCTCATCCTGACCCTGGATCAAAATCCACTAATGGACAGACGCTGCCTGATGCTGGTTCTACCAAAGTTAAGTGTATAGGTTGTAAACTTGTGGTAACTGTTCCTCCAGCTGTAGTTTGTGAAAGCTGTCATGATAAACTTTCCAATGCCGATTGTGTTTCCATTAGTAATAATCCTTTACCTGTTGTTGTTCCTTCAACATCTATTGTTCAGGATGTTCCTGTTAATGTAAAATAATTTGTTTCTAATTCTATTAGGAAGGCTCTGTCTGTTATTCCTCCTTCCAGTAAACGTAAAAGGTCTTTCAAAACTTCTCACATTTCAGATGAATTTTTAGGTGACCGCCATCTTTCTGACTTATCTGTTTCTGATGAGGTTTTTTCCGGTTCAGAAGATTCTACTACAGATATTGATACTGATAAATCTTCATATTTATTTAAGATGGAGTTTATTCGTTCATTGCTTAAGAAGTTTTGATTGCTTTAGATATGGAGGAGTCCAGTCCTCTTGATACTAAAACTGCTAAGCGTTTAAATTCGGTTTATAAACCTCATGTGTTAATTCCGGAAGTTTTTCCAGTTCCTGATGCTATCTCAGATGTGATTGCTAGGGAATGGGATAGTCTGGGTACTTCATTTACTCCTTCTCCAAGGTTTAAGAAATTGTACCCAGTGCCATCTGATAGATTGGAATTTTGGGATAAAATCCCTAAAGTCGATGGGGCTATCTCTACTCTAGCCAAACGTACTGCTATTCCTACGGCAGATAGCACTTCGTTTAAAGATCCTTTAGATAGGAAAATTGAATCTTTTTTGAGAAAAGCTTATTTATGTTCAGGTAATCTACTTAGACCTGCTATCTCTTTGGCTGATGTTGCTGCAGCTTCAACTTTTTGGTTGGAGGCTTTAGCGCAACAAGTGACAGATCATAATACATATAGCATTGTTAAACTTCTTCAACACGCTAAATAACTTTGTCTGTGATGCCATTTTTTATGTCATTAGAGTTGATGTCCGGTATATGTCTTTAGCTATTTTAGCTAGACAAGCTTTATGGCTTAAATCCTGGAATGTAGATATGACTTCTAAGTCAACTTTGCTTTCTCTCTCTTTCCAAGGTAATAAGTTGTTTGGTTCTCAGTTGGATTCTATAATTTCAACTGTTACTGGAGGGAAGGGTGCCTTTTTGCCTCAGGGAAAAAAATCTAAAGGTAATTACAGGGCTGCTAATAGTTTTCGTTCCTTTCATCAGAAGGAGCAGAAGCCCGATCCTTCCCCTAAAGGAACAGTTTCCGGTTGGAAACCTAATCCAGTCTGGAATAAATCTAAGCCTTCCAGAAAGTCAAAACCAGCCCCTAAATCCGCATGAAGGTGCGGCCCTCATTCCAGCGCAGCTGGTAGGGGGCAGGTTACGATTTTTCAAAGATGTTTGGATCAATTCGGTTCACAATCTTTGGATTCAGAACCTTGTTTCGCAAGGTTACAGAATAGGCTTCAAAGTAAGACCGCCTGTGAGAAGATTCTTTTTCTCACGCATTCCAGTCAATCCAGTAAAGGCTCAGGCGTTTCTGAAATGTGTTTCAGACCTAGAGTTAGCTGGGGTAATTATACCAGTTCCAGTTCTGGAACAGGGTCTGGGGTTTTATTCAAATCTATTCATTGTACCAAAGAAATAATTCTTTCAGACCAGTTCTGGATCTAAAAATATTGAATCGTTATGTAAGGATACCAACATTCAAAATGGTGACTATAAGAACTATTCTGCCTTTTGTTCAGCAAGGGCATTATATGTCTACAATAGATTTACAGGATGCATACCTGCATATTCCAATTCATCCAGATCACTATCAGTTTCTGAGATTCTCTTTTCTAGACAAGCATTACCAGTTTATTGCTCTTCCATTTGGTCTAGCAACAGCGCCAAGGATCTTTTTGAAGGTTCTCGATGCCCTTCTCTCTGTAATCAGAGAACAGGGTATTGCGGTATTTCCTTATTTGGACGATATCTTGGTATTTGCTCAGTCTTCACATTCTGCAGAATCTCATACAAATCAACTTGTGTTGTTTCTTCAAAGACATGGTTGGAGGATCAATTTGCCAAAGAGTTCCTTGATTCCTCAGACAAGGGTAACCTTTTTAGGTTTCCAAATAGATTCAGTGTCTCTGACAGAAAAGAGACGTCTGAAATTGGTTTCAGCCTGTCGAAACCTTCAGTCTCAATCGTTCCCTTCGGTAGCATTATGCATGGAGATTTTAGGTCTCATGACTGCTGCATCGGACGCGATCCCTTTTGCTCGTTTTCACACGAGACCACTCCAGCTTTGTATGCTGAACCAGTGGTGCAGGGATTATTCAAGGATATCACAAATAATATCCTTAAATCCCAATGTTCGATCATCTCTAACTTGGTGGATGGATCACCATCGTTTAATTCAAGGGGCCTCTTTCGTTCGTCCACCCTGGACTGTGATCTCAACAGATGCGAGTCTATCAGGTTGGGGAGCTGTTTGGGGATCTCTGACAGCGCAAGGGGTTTGGAAATCTCAGGAGGCGAGATTACCAATCAACATTTTGGAACTCCGTGCGATTTTCAGAGCTCTTCAGTTCTGGCCTCTTCTGAAGAGAGAATCGTTTATTTGTTTTCAAACAGACAATGTCATGACCGTGGCATATGTCAATCATCAAGGGGGGACTCACAGTCCTCAAGCTATGAAAGAAGTGTCTCGGATACTTGTATGGGCGGAATCCAGCTCCTGTCTAATTTCTGCGGTTCACATCCCAGGTGTAGACAATTGGAAGCGGATTATCTCAGTCGCCAGACGTTACATCCGGGCGAATGGTCCCTTCATCCAGAGGTTTTTCTTCAGATTGTTCAAATCTGGGGACTTCCAGAAATAGATCTGTTGGCCTCTCATCTGAACAAGAAACTTCCCAGGTATCTGTCCAGATCCCGGGATCCTCAGGCGGAAGCAGTGGATGCGTTGTCAATTCCTTGGAATTATCATCCTGCTTATATCTTTCCGCCTCTAGTTCTTCTTCCGAAAGTAATCTCCAAAATTCTAATGGAGCGCTCATTTGTACTGCTGGTGGCTCCAGCATGGCCTCACAGGTTTTGGTTTGCGGATCTCATTCGGATGGCCAGTTGCCAACCTTGGACACTTCCGTTAAGGCCAGACCTTCTATCTCAAGGCCCTTTTTTCCATCAGGATCTCAAATCATTAAATTTGAAGGTATGGAGATTGAACGCTTAATTCTTAGTCATAGAGGTTTCTCTGACTCAGTGATTAATACTATGTTACAGGCTCAAAAATATGTCTCTAGAAAGATTTATTATCGAGTTTGGAAGACTTACATCTCTTGGTGTTCTTCTCATAAATTCTCCTGGCATTCTTTCAGAATTCCTAGAATTTTACAATTTCTTCAGGATGGTTTGGATAAAGGTTTATCTGCAAGTTCTTTGAAAGGACAAATATCTGCTCTTTCTGTTCTTTTTCACAGAAAGATTGCTAATCTTCCTGATATGTATTGTTTTGTACAGGCTTTGGTCCGTATCAAACCTGTTATTAAGCCAATCTCTCCTCCTTGGAGTCTTAATTTGGTTTTGACAGCTTTACAGGCTCCTCCGTTTGAGCCTATGCATTCTCTGGACATTAAATTACTTTCTTGGAAAGTACTGTTCCTTTTGGCTATCTCTTCTGCTAGAAGAGTTTCTGAGTTATCTACTCTTTCTTGTGAATCTCCTTTTCTGATTTTTCATCAGGATAAGGCGGTGTTGCGGACTTCATTTCAATTTTTACCTAAGGTTGTGAATTCTAACAACATTAGTAGAGAAATTGTTGTCCCTTCATTATGTCCTAATCCTAAGAATTCTAAGGAGAGATCGTTACATTCTTTGGATGTAGTTAGAGCTTTGAAATATTATGTTGAAGCTACTAAAGATTTTAGAAAGACTTCTAGTCTATTTGTTGTTTTTTCTGGTCCCAGGAAAGGTCAGAAGGCTTCTGCCATTTCTTTGGCGTCTTGGTTAAAGTCTTTGATTCATCATGCTTATGTGGAGTCGGGTAAGTCCCCACCTCAAAGGATTACGGCTCATTCTACTAGGTCAGTTTCTACTTCCTGGGCTTTTAGGAATGAAGCTTCTGTTGATCAGATTTGCAAAGCAGCGACTTGATCTTCTTTGCATACTTTTACTAAATTCTACCATTTTGATGTGTTTTCTTCTTCTGAAGCAGTTTTTGGTAGAAAAGTACTTCAGGCAGCTGTTTCTGTTTGATTCGTCTGCTTATAATTTCAGTTTTTTTCATTATAAAGATTAAAACTTTTGATTTGGGTTGTGGATTATTTTTTTCAGCGGAATTGGCTGTCTTTATTTTATCCCTCCCTCTCTAGTGACTCTTGCGTGGAAGTTCCACATCTTGGGTATCTGCTATCCCATACGTCACTAGCTCATGGACTCTTGCTAATTACATGAAAGAAAACATAATTTATGTAAGAACTTACCTGATAAATTCATTTCTTTCATATTAGCAAGAGTCCATGAGACCCACCCTTTTTTTGTGGTGGTTATGATTTTTTTGTATAAAGCACAATTATTCCAATTCCTTATTTTTTGATGCTTTCGCTCCTTTTTTATCACCCCACTTCTTGGCTATTCGTTAAACTGAATTGTGGGTGTGGTGAGGGGTGTATTTATAGGCATTTTAAGGTTTGGGAAACTTTGCCCCTCCTGGTAGGAATGTATATCCCATACGTCACTAGCTCATGGACTCTTGCTAATATGAAAGAAATGAATTTATCAGGTAAGTTCTTACATAAATTATGTTTTTCCCCCAAACTTTTTGAATTAATGGACACGTCCAGAAAAGGTGGATCATGTCCGCTACATAGAATTTACATTTATTACATAGTGTTTTATTGCTCATCTTATCCCAGCGTGAACTACACTGAGGTTTATGATAACTTTGGAAAAGAATCTTCACCTGTTGTTCCCTGAAATATTCCCCTCTCATAGCCTTCGCCACTCTAATCCCTGAACTTTTCATTAAGTCTAATTCAATCTGATTTGTACAAAGTTGGTTCCATTTCAATTCAAGATATCTAGAATTACTTTGTTCTTGCACTAATAGTAAAGCATTATATGTATATGAAATAGAAAATTTCCCTGCTTGAAATAGGCTATTTATCTGTCTTAGTATATCATTATCCCACTCTTTGAGCTTCAATTTCCTACATTGTTCAGCATAGTGTCGGAGTTGTAAATATGAGAAAAAAAGGTGATTCGGCAAATTGAACTCATTTTTACATTCATCAAAGGTTTTAATTAAGTTCTCTTCTTTTTTAATGAGTTGTGCAAGATAGATTATCCCTATATCTGCCCATGCCTTGAACCTAACAGAATCATAGCCTTCTTCAAATTCAGGATTACCTCTAATCGTCAAAAATGACGAAACTCTATAATTAACTCCTAATTTAAAACAAAATTTTCGCCACGTCCGTATTGATTGATCTATAATTAAAAAGCTTTTAATTACTCTTGGAATTAGTTTCACCGGCATATGTACAAGAGCTTTCAATGCATAGGGGGCTACCAGTGCCTCTTCAATCTTCAAAACAGAAAAGTGATCCTTCTCAGAGAACCAGTCCCACACAAATTTTAAATTAGCTGCTATGTTGTATGACTCAATGTCCGGTACTGCCATGCCTATTGCTTCTTTTTTTGCAAACATCCGCCTGACAGCTATCCTAGGTTTTTTGTTTCCCCAAATAAATTGTGTTAATAATTTATTAATTATTAAACGGTCTTTCCTCAGAAATAATAGCGGTATTGCCTGGAATATGTATATAAATCTTGGCAAAGATACCATTTTTATTAAATGTATTCGGCCTGCTTATGATAGGGGCAGTTTCCTCCACCTTTCTAAATCTTCTTTAAAAGATAGAATAGCTGGCAGAAAATTTAAGCTATACCATCTCTTTGAATCAGCTGAAAATTTTAACCCTAAGTACGTAATATATTCTTTTGCCTCCTTAAATGGTGTTAATGGTGAATTTTTCTGCTTAATAAGCCATAGGATTTCAGATTTCTTTATTTATTGCAAAGCCTTTAAAGGCTTGAAAAGAGTCTAAGGCCTTAATAATTATGGGCAGATTAAACTGAAGATTTTGAGTAAAAATAAGCAAATCAGGGGGCGGAGCCAACTGACAAGCTGACTAGTCGCATACTACAAGAGTTCCGGCTCTCAATTCCATTATAGGGGGATTTTTTGATAATTACATCCATAACCCAAACCTCCTAATAAAGACCCCTGCTAGCTCATTATATAAACTGATTAATTAATCAATGTCTACAGCTGGAAGAAGGAAATATACCTAGGAACATACACCAAAAGCTGCCACAAGGACTCAGAGCTCAGCCATAATTCCTGATAACTCAACAACAGTTTGGCGGTTTGTCTATTTCTACACCAATTTCATCCATAAATTGGCCGCACATGTAAAGATGGCACTTTTATCTACGGAGGACTTTCACAATGCGGTTCAACACCTGCTAGACCACTTAGCATGGCAGATGGAAGAGAACTTTTATGACATCTCGGCAATCCTAAGATCAGTCACTCATGAACCGGCTGGTCTACAAATTCCACTGGGCGAGAACCTAACTGAATTTACGCCGACAACCGGGACTGTTATTGCCCCACCCGCCATAGAAGCAGACCTCAGAGACCGGAGTAATGGTGAATCCCGACAGCATGAGGCTCACTTCTCAGAGCCTACAAGCCCTCATGGACACCTACGCCTGAAGCACCAGTATCACTGGTGTTCAACTACTTGTCATGCTGAGGTAATTGCCTTGCTGCCAGTTAAACAACTCGTCGCTTCATCCCTGGTCCCTAGCTCCGACTTACCCAGAGGATTCTCCACTCGGCTGGATGAGGTGGTATCAGTAGAGACGCAGGCATCACTAAAGGCGACTGGTGTGTATGGGATGATACTGCCGCTAGTTAACACACAGATTTCTCCTATTTCGCAACTAAGAGGCTGCGATGAAGATTTTCTTGAGATGGCACGCTCCGGTCTGTGGCAGAGATCCAAACGGCTGCACTTTCTTATGCTTGATGGAAGCCTTCAGAACCCTTTTGATCCAGGTGGCTAATATTACATCTATTCCCTCTACTGCATGGCCCATACCAGAGACATTAGCGTAGTTGTCCGTGAATTCTTACACATATTGAATGAGATACGGTTTGGACTTTACGGGGACTGTATAACCTTAAAGATCTCTTACCAATGAACTTCCATATGTCACACACACAGTTCGTGTCAGCATAACCTAGCTGGCACAGTTCAGACCTCATACGCTGTGTTGCATAGCGCCAGTTTTCATTACTTCCTATTAGTGATGTCGTGAACCTAAAAATTTTGGTTCACGAACGGCAGACTCGAACTTCCGCGACTGTTCGCGAACCGCCATTGACTTCAATAGACAGGCGAATTTTAAAACCAACAGGGACTCTTTCTGGCCACAATAGTGATGGAAAAGTTGTTTCAAGGGGACTAACACTTGGACTGTGGCATGCCGGAGGGGGATCCATGGCAAAACTCCCATGGAAAATTACATAGTTGATGCAGAGTCTGGTTTTAAGCCATAAAGGGCATAAATCACCTAACATTCCTAAATTGTTTGGAATAACGTGCTTTAAAACATCAGGTATGATGTTGTATCGATCATGTAGTGTAAGGGTTACGCCCGCTTCACAGTGACAGACCAAACTCCCCGTTTAAGGGACAGTCTACACCAGAATTTTTATTGTTATTACCCATTTCCCAGTTTTGCATAACTAACACATTTATAATAATATACTTTTAACCTCTGTGATTATCTTGTATCTAAGCCTCAGCAAACTGCCCCTTTTTTCAGTTCTTTTGACAGACTTGCAGTCTAGCCAATCAGTGCCTGCTCCCAGATAACCCATGGTAAGGTTCCCAGAGGCAGTTGCGGCGCCAGGGGATGTGTATATGGCATGGATTTTAGGAACCGGGCGGGAGATGGAAAAAGATGCTTGGTCGGTCCTCCTACTTCAAATTTGGGGCACTGCGCGTGCAATCTACTGTGCCACCAGATATGAGTGGTGTGTTAAGTAGTACTATTTCTATCACTTTAATCCCTGTTACGTTGAAACCACAGTGCAGCACCAGAGGCCAGAGAAATTTGGCATGTACACATGCCTGAAAAATTAGGTATTGTTGCAGCCGCTGCTGTAGCAGCGGCCAGAAAAATTTATGTTTGTTTCCCTGGCAGAAAGTGCCCTAAAACATTGCGGCTTGAACACTAGTTGGTGGCGGATAAGTCACGCAAGTCATCCGGCATTCAAAGATAAAATACAGCAGCTTGTGGACCATTTATAGCCCAAGGCAGATCATCTCATTAGGCCTTTTTTACTCAAATGTATCGCCCAATGTCATTCCCTTCGGGATCCATCCCTCATTCATCTTAATAAAGGTGAGGTAATCTAGACTTTTTTGACCTAGCCGACTTCTCTTCTCAGTGACAATACCTCCTGCAGCACTAAAGGTCCTTTCTGACAAGACACTTGAAGCGGGGCAGGCCAGAAGTTCTATAGCAAATTGTGATAGCTCAGGCCACAGGTCAAGCCTGCACACCCAGTAGTCAAGGGGTTCATCGCTCCTCAGAGTGTCGAGATCTGCAGTTAAGGCGAGATAGTCTGCTACCTGTCGGGCGAGTCGTTCTCTGAGGGTGGACCCCGAAGGGCTGTGGCGATGCATAGGAGTTAAAAAGCTCCGCATGTCCTCCATCAACAACACGTCTGTTAAGCGTCCTGTCCTTGCCGGCGTGGTCGTGGGAGTCGGAGGATTACTTTCACCTCTTCCCCTGTTAGATGATTCCCGTTGTGCTGTGACATCACCCTTATACGCTGTGTAAAGCATACTTTTTAATTTATTTTGGAACTGCTGCATCCTTTCTGACTTGCGTGAATTTGGTAACATTTCAGGCACTTTATGCTTATACCGGGGGTCTAGTAGTGTGGACACCCAGTACAGGTCATTTTCCTTCAGTTTTTTTTATACGAGGGTCACTCAACAGGCACGACAGCATGAAAGACCCCATTTGCACAAGTTTGGATGCCGAGCTACTCATGTCCCGTTCCTCGTCCTCAGTGATCTCACTGAAGGTATGTTCTTCCCCCCAGCCACGTACAACACCACGGGTACCAGATAGGTGACAACGAGCACACTGGGATGCCTGTTGTGGTTGGTCTTCCTCCTCCTCAAAGCCACATTCCTCCTCTGACTCCTCTTCCTCACAATCCTCTTCCAGCGTTGCCGCTGGTCCAGCAAAACATGCTGATAAGGCTGTTTCTGGTGGTGATGGTGACCACAACTCTTCCTCTTCACGCTCATCTACGGCCTGATCCAGCACTCTTCGCAGGGCACACTCCAGGAAGAAAACAAATGGTATGATGTCGCTGATGGTGCCTTCGGTGCGACTGACTAGGTTTGTCACCTCCTCAAAAGGAGGCATGAGCCTACAGGCATTGCGCATGAGCGTCCAGTAACTTGGCAAAAAAATCCCCAGCTCCACAGAGGCTGTCCTAGCACCCCGGTCATACAAATACTCGTTAACGGCTTTTTCTTGTTGGAGCAGGCGGTTGAACATTAGGAGTGTTGAATTCCAACGTGTCGGGCTGTCGCAAATCAAGTGCCTCACTGGCATGTTGTTTCGCCGCTGGATATCTGCAAAATTCGCCATGGCCGTGTAGGAACGCCTGAAATGGCCACACACCTTCCTAGCCTGCTTCAGGATGTCCTGTAAGCCTGGGTACTTATGCACAAAGCATTGTACATTCAGATTACACACATGTGCCATGCACGGCACATGTGTCAACTTGCCCAATTTCAATGCCGCCAACAAATTACTTCCGTTGTCAGAAACCACTTTGCCGATCTCCAGTTGGTGCGGAGTCAGCCACTGATCCACCTGTGCGTTCAGGGCGGACAGGAGTGCTGTTCCGGTGTGACTCTCTGCTTTCAGGTAAGTCAACCCCAAGACGGCGTGACACTGCCATATCCCGGATGTGGAATAGTACCTGCGGAGCTGGGGGAGTGCCATTGATGTGGAGCAAGACGCAGCAGCAGAAGAGGACTCAGCCGAGGAAGAGGTTATGGAAGAGGATGGAGTAGGAGGAGTAGAGGAGGTAGCAGCAGGCCTGCCTGCAAGTCGTGGCGGTGTCACCAACTCCTCTGTAGAGACACGCATTCCATGCTTGTCAGCCGTCAGCAGGTTTACCCAATGCGCAGTGTAGGTGATATACCTGCCCTGACCATGCTTTGCAGACCAGCTATCAGTAGTCAGATGGACCCTTGCCCCAACACTGTGTGCCAGACATGCCATTACTTCCTTTCGCACAATCGAGTACAGGTTGGGGATTGCCTTTTGGGCAAAGAAATTTCGGCAGGTACCTTCCACTGCGGTGTCCCAATAGCTAGAAATTTTTTGAACGCCTCAGACTCCACCAGCTTGTATGGTAAAAGCTGGCGGGCTAAGAGTTCAGACAAGCCAGCTGTCAGATGCCGGGCAAGGGGGTGACTTTGTGACATTGGCTTCTTACGCTCAAACATGTCCTTGTCCTTGACAGACACTTGACTGTGGGCAGATGAGCAGGAACTGCTCAAGGCGAGACACGGAGTGGCGGATGGTTGAGGGGGGGCAAGGAGGACAGCAGTGGTTGACGTGGCTGAAGATGCTGGACCAGGAGGAGGATGGCGGATTTGAGTTTGTGTTCTGCTTCTACTCATGTGTTCATCCCATCTGCGTTTGTGATGTGAAATCATGTGCCTTCGCAAAGTAGTTGTACCTAGGTGGGTGTTGGACTTCCCACGACTCAGTTTCTTTTGGCACAGGTTGCAAATGACATCGCTGTTGTCAGAGGCAGACACACAAAAAAAATGCCACACTGCTGAGCTCTGCGATGACGGCATTCTGGTGGTGGCAACAGCATGCGTTGATTGGTGTGCTGTCTGGCTGACCCTGGGTGCCGATGCATGCTGTCTGACTGTGCCACTAGCTCCTTGCGACGACCTCCCCCTGCTTCCAACTTGTCTCCTCCTCCTCCTCTCTGTCTCCCCATCTGAACTTTCTCCCTCTTCTTCTTCTCTTCTAGCGGGCACCCACGTGACATCCACGGATGCATCATCATCAACCGCTTCACTTGTATCTGACAAATCAACAAAGGAAGCAGCAGAGGGTACAACATCATCATCATCATCACACCGTACGTCCATGTCTGTAATGCTGCCTGACTGAGACATATCACTGTTATCTATATCCTCTGTCAATGATGGTTGCGTATCACTCATTTCTTCCAACTGATGTGTCAATAACTCCTCTGACAGATCAAGTGAAGCGGCTGTGGTGCTAGTATTGGTGGTGGCGGCAGGTGGGCGAGTGGCACTGGTCACTTGAGAGGTGGCCGAAGCTAAGTTGGAGGTGGATGGTGCGTCAAGGTTCTGAGCGGAAGCTGTAGAAGATTGGGTGTCCTGTGTTAGCCAGTCAACTAGGTCCTCCTCAGAACTTTTCGTGTTCATGGTACGTGGCCTCTGAACACTGGGCATTATTGTAGGATCAAATGGAATCACAGCACCACAACCACGACGGCACCTGCGGGGTGGCCTGCCTCTGCCTGTCATTTTTTTTTTAAAATGTACACTTACACTACTATTAAACAAAATATGAGTGGCGCCACTGGGCAAGTGGGCACAGTATACGCTGTGAGCCTGACACAAAAAAAGCATACTGATGTTTCACAATCCAAAAAGTTAATTTTTTTTAAATGTGCACTTACACTACTATTAAACAAGATATGAATGGTGGCACTGGGCAAGTGGGTACAGTATACGCTGTGAGCCTGACACAAAAAAGCAGACTGATGTTTCACAGTCAAAAAAGTTTATATTTTAAATATTTACACTACTGTTACAACAAATATGAGTGGTGGCACTAGTTGGCAAGTGGGCCTGGCACACACACTGGCAGGCAGGCAACTGCAATTAGATTACACTAGCAGACTGATGTTTCACAGTCAAAAAAGTTTTTTTTTTTTTTTTTTTTTTTTTTATTAAAGCTTTATTAAGCATAAATCAGTACAAAAAAAAAAGATACCAATAGAACAATCAGCATAGAAAAAAAAAAAGATTTTGAACAATTTTTTAGATATAAAATACAAAAGTATTCATAATACAGCCTGGCACAGAATTTTAACATAAGAATAATTGCCAACTAATAAATTACTCTTGTTCTAACATCTGAATTGAGGAGAAATATCTCCAGAGGTAGAGTAGTGTCCTTTAGTGTATGCTCAAAAGTAAAATTTAGTTTATTAAATTTATTACTTATAGAACATCACAGGAGTTTTTTGACCATGTCTGTTCCCATTTTCTCATCTATCATTAAATCCTAATATGGAAACGGATAGTCCCTAACATAGTTAGTAAGTAGGGACATAAGTTCAAATTAACCACAAAAAAAGAAAGAAAAGAGAAAAAAAAAAAAAAAAAAAAAAAAGGAGAAAAGGGAGAGGGGGGGAAGGGATGGGCGAGGAAGGAAGGGACGGGAAAGAAAAATAGAGGGAATTTTCAGGGGGATAATGAATCCGCAATGGGACCAAGAGAACATTAATAGGCATTGGGCTTCTAATGAGATTTAGGGACCCACCTACTCCAGATCGTCCAATACTTATCGATGCGGTCAGTTGTGTTATAAAAACCTCTCTCCATTGACGCTAAATAGTCTATAAGTTGAGTGATCTGCGCTAAGGTTGGAGCTTCAGGTTTTTTCCATGACCTGGCTATACACATCTTGGTTGCAATAAAAATTGCAACTCCAAGGATTTGTTGGGGTTTTTGTACTTCCCTGAGCCTGATATGCAGGAGGGCTAGTGCTGGGGAATTAGGTAATATAATACCCAAGTCAGATAACAATAGAAAGATCTCTCTCCACAGAGGGGCAATTTTTGGGCAGGACCACCAGATATGTAGATCTGTGCCCTGTTGGCCACATTCCCTCCAGCATTGCGGGGAGGCTGTGGGGTATATTTTTGACAACTTGTGAGGGGTTAAATACCACTTTAAGAGTACCTTGAAGTAGATTTCAAGAAAAGTTATACAATGTATAGCTGATTTAGTAATCGTTGTTGCATGTTCCACTTCCATCGGGGTAATTTGGATTTCTATTTCACGTCCCCACGCCTTAATCTGCCAAGGTATGGTTTCGCTATAGTCGTTAAGGAGTAGCAGATGATGATTTGTAAGTGGTTTTATAGGCTTAGTCCCTGCTTGCCATCGTTTCTCCCAAGAAGTACTTTCTCTCAGCTGTGCCTTGGGGAAACCCCAAGCCTGGCAGTATTCTAACAGTCTATAGCTTTCGAACATTAACCATCTCGGAGCCTCTTTTACCTGCGCGCCTATTTGTTTAGTTGTTAATAGCTTCTTCTGGGTGTAGAGGTCTCCAACGCAGACAAAATTCCATGATAGCCAATCCTGACTATGCATATCTGAGAGGCCCATCATCAGTCCCTGGAGACTATGAATAGGTGAAGGATGAGGTGCCAGTCCTTGGTGATGTCTAAGTCTATGCCATGTCCGGCAATTATCTAAGATAATTTTATTTGTGAGTGCTACATCTGGGAGCCTATGCTTAGGGATCCATATTAGATCTTTTCAGAGGAGTTTTCTAGGGATGACCTCAGTCTCGAGCAGAAACCACGCCGGTTTCTCTTTCTCATTGCTCCAGGCCGCAATGTGGGTTAATCTGGCTGCGTCGTGGTATAAGTATATATTAGGAAGAGCTATGCCTCCTTTATTTATCGGTAGTTGAAGGATACGACTCGCCACCCTCGGAATCTTTCCTCTCCAGACATAGTTAGTGAACATAGACTGAATCTGAGATAAATAAATTTTTGGCATCGTATAGGGTATGCATCTGAATAAGTACAAAATTTTTGGGAGAATAGCCATTTTAAAAAGTTTTTGTTTTAAATATTTACAATGCTGTTATAACAAATATGAGTGGTGCCACTTACTTGGCAAGTGGGCCTGGCACACACGCTGGCAGGCAGACAGGCAACTGCAATTAGATTACACTAGCAGACTGATGTTTCACAGTCAAAAAAGTTTTTTTTAAAATATTTACACTACTGTTACAACAAATATGAGTGGTGCCACTTACTTGGCAAGTGGGCCTGGCACACACGCTGGCAGGCAGACAGGCAACTGCAATTAGATTACACTAGCAGACTGATGTTTCACAGTCAAAAAAGTTTTTGTTTTAAATATTTACACTACTGTTATAACAAATATGATTGGTGGCACTAGTTGGCTAGTGGGCCTGGCACACACGCTGGCAGGCAGGCAACTGCAATTAGATTACACTAGCAGACTGATGTTTCACAGTCAAAAAGTTTTTTTTTTAAATATTTACAATACTCTTATAACAGATATGATTGGTGGCACTAGTTGGCAAGTGGGCCTGGCACACACACTGGCAGGCAGGCAACTGCAATTAGATTACACTAGCAGACTGATGTTTCACAGTCAAAAAACGTTTTTGTTTTAAATATTTACACTACTGTTATAACAAATATGATTGGTGGCACTAGTTGGCAAGTGGGCCTGGCACACACACTGGCAGGCAGGCAACTGCAATTAGATTACACTAGCAGACTGATGTTTCACAGTCAAAAAAGTTTATATTTTAAATATTTACACTACTGTTACAACAAATATGAGTGGTGGCATTAGTTGGCAAGTGGGCCTGGCACACACGCTGGCAGGCAGGCAACTGCAATTAGATTAAACTAGCAGACTGATGTTTCACAGTAAAAAAAGTTTTTGTTTTAAATATTTACAATACTGTTATAACAAATATGATTGGTGGCACTAGTTGGCAAGTGGGCCTGGCACACACGCTGGCAGGCAGGCAACTGCAATTAGATTACACTAGCAGATTGATGTTTCACAGTCAAAAAAGTTTTTTGTTTTAAATATTTACAATACTGTTATAACAAATATGATTGGTGGCACTAGTTGGCAAGTGGGCCTGGCACACACGCTGGCAGGCAGGCAGGCAACTGCAATTAGATTACACTAGCAGACTGATGTTTCACAGTCAAAAAAGTTTTTTTTTTTTTAAATATTTACACTACTGTTATAACAAATATGATTGGTGGCACTAGTTGGCAAGTGGGCCTGGCTCACACGCTGGCAGGCAGGCAACTGCAATTAGATTACACTAGCAGACTGATGTTTCACAGTCAAAAAGTTTTTTTTAAAATATTTACAATACTCTTATAACAGATATGATTGGTGGCACTAGTTGGCAAGTGAGCCTGGCACACACACTGGCAGGCAGGCAACTGCAATTAGATTACACTAGCAGACTGATGTTTCACAGTCAAAAAACGTTTTTGTTTTAAATATTTACACTACTGTTATAACAAATATGATTGGTGGCACTAGTTGGCAAGTGGGCCTGGCACACACACTGGCAGGAAGGCAACTGCAATTAGATTACACTAGCAGACTGATGTTTCACAGTCAAAAAAGTTTATATTTTAAATATTTACACTACTGTTACAACAAATATGAGTGGTGGCATTAGTTGGCAAGTGGGCCTGGCACACACGCTGGCAGGCAGGCAACTGCAATTAGATTAAACTAGCAGACTGATGTTTCACAGTAAAAAAAGTTTTTGTTTTAAATATTTACAATACTGTTATAACAAATATGATTGGTGGCACTAGTTGGCAAGTGGGCCTGGCACACACACTGGCAGGCAGGCAACTGCAATTAGATTACACTAGCAGACTGATGTTTCACAGTCAAAAACGTTTTTGTTTTAAATATTTACACTACTGTTACAACAAATATGAGTGGTGCCACTTACTTGGCAAGTGGGCCTGGCACACACGCTGGCAGGCAGGCAACTGCAATTAGATTACACTAGCAGACTGATGTTTCACAGTCAAAAAGTTTTTTGTTTTAAATATTTACACTACTGTTATAACAAATATGATTGGTGGCACTAGTTGGCAAGTGGGCCTGGCACACACGCTGGCAGGCAGGCAACTGCAATTAGATTACACTAGCAGACTGATGTTTCACAGTCAAAAACGTTTTTGTTTTAAATATTTACACTACTGTTATAACAAATATGATTGGTGGCACTAGTTGGCAAGTGGGCCTGGCACACACGCTGGCAGACAGGCAACTGCAATTAGATTACACTAGCAGACTGATGTTTCACAGTCAAAAACGTTTTTGTTTTAAATATTTACACTACTGTTATAACAAATATGAGTGGTGGCACTAGTTGGCAAGTGGGCCTGGCACACACGCTGGCAGGCAGGCAACTGCAATTAGATTAAACTAGCAGACTGATGTTTCACAGTAAAAAAAGTTTTTTTTTTAAATATTTACACTACTGTTATAACAAATATGATTGGTGGCACTAGTTGGCAAGTGGGCCTGGCACACACACTGGCAGGCAGGCAACTGCAATTAGATTACACTAGCAGACTGATGTTTCACAGTCAAAAACGTTTTTGTTTTAAATATTTACACTACTGTTACAACAAATATGAGTGGTGCCACTTACTTGGCAAGTGGGCCTGGCACACACGCTGGCAGGCAGGCAACTGCAATTAGATTACACTAGCAGACTGATGTTTCACAGTCAAAAAGTTTTTTGTTTTAAATATTTACACTACTGTTATAACAAATATGATTGGTGGCACTAGTTGGCAAGTGGGCCTGGCACACACGCTGGCAGGCAGGCAACTGCAATTAAATTACACTAGCAGACTGATGTTTCACAGTCAAAAACGTTTTTGTTTTAAATATTTACACTACTGTTATAACAAATATGAGTGGTGGCACTAGTTGGCAAGTGGGCCTGGCACACACGCTGGCAGGCAACTGCAATTAGATTACACTAGCAGACTGATGTTTCACAGTCAAAAAAGTTTTTGTTTTAAATATTTACAATACTGTTATAACAAATATGATTGGATGCACTAGTTGGCAAGTGGGCCTGGCACACACGCTGGCAGGCAGGCAACTGCAATTAGATTACACTAGCAGACTGATGTTTCACAGTCAAAAAAGTTTTTGTTTTAAATATTTACACTACTGTTATAACAAATATGATTGGTGGCACTAGTTGGCAAGTGGGCCTGGCACACACGCTGGCAGGCAGGCAACTGCAATTAGATTACACTAGCAGACTGATGTTTCACAGTCAAAAAAGTTTTTTTTTAAAATATTTACACTACTGTTACAACAAATATGAGTGGTGCCACTTACTTGGCAAGTGGGCCTGGCACACACACTGGCAGGCAGGCAGGCAACTGCAATTAGATTACACTAGCAGATTGATGTTTCACAGTCAAAAAAGTTTTTGTTTTAAATATTTACAATACTGTTATAACAAATATGATTGGTGGCACTAGTTGGCAAGTGGGCCTGGCACACAAGCTGGCAGGCAGGCAACTGCAATTAGATTACACTAGCA
Organism: Bombina bombina; assembly: GCF_027579735.1. NCBI lineage: Eukaryota > Metazoa > Chordata > Amphibia > Anura > Bombinatoridae > Bombina > Bombina bombina. The sequence goes on from NC_069503.1 coordinate 34,739,690, forward strand.
GACTGATGTTTCACAGTCAAAAAAGTTTTTTTAAAAATATTTACAATAATCTTATAACAGATATGATTGGTGGCACTAGTTGGCAAGTGGGCCTGGCACACACACTGGCAGGCAGGCAACTGCAATTAGATTACACTAGCAGACTGATGTTTCACAGTCAAAAAAGTTTTTGTTTTAAATATTTACACTACTTTTATAACAAATATGATTGGTGGCACTAGTTGGCAAGTGGGCCTGGCACACACGCTGGCAGGCAGGCAACTGCAATTAGATTACACTAGCAGACTGATGTTTCACAGTCAAAAAAGTTTTTTTAAAAAATATTTACAATACTGTTACAACAAATATGAGTGGTGCCACTTACTTGGCAAGTGGGCCTGGCACACACGCTGGCAGGCAGGCAACTGCAATTAGATTACACTAGCAGACTGATGTTTCACAGTCAAAAAAGTTTTTGTTTTAAATATTTACAATACTGTTATAACAAATATGATTGGTGGCACTAGTTGGCAAGTGGGCCTGGCACACACGCTGGCAGGCAGGCAACTGCAATTAGATTACACTAGCAGACTGATGTTTCACAGTCAAAAAAGTTTTTTGTTTTTAAATATTTACACTACTGTTATAACAAATATGATTGGTGGCACTAGTTGGCAAGTGGGCCTGGCACACACGCTGGCAGGCAGGCAACTGCAATTAGATTACACTAGCAGACTGATGTTTCACAGCCAAAAACGTTTTTGTTTTAAATATTTACACTACTGTTATAACAAATATGATTGGTGGCACTAGTTGGCAAGTGGGCCTGGCACACACGCTGGCAGGCAGGCAACTGCAATTAGATTACACTAGCAGACTGATGTTTCACAGTCAAAAACGTTTTTGTTTTAAATATTTACACTACTGTTATAACAAATATGATTGGTGGCACTAGTTGGCAAGTGGGCCTGGCACACACGCTGGCAGGCAGGCAACTGCAATTAGATTACACTAGCAGACTGATGTTTCACAGTCAAAAACTTTTTTGTTTTAAATATTTACACTACTGTTATAACAAATATGATTGGTGGCACTAGTTGGCAAGTGGGCCTGGCACACACGCTGGCAGGCAGGCAACTGCAATTAGATTACACTAGCAGACTGATGTTTCACAGTCAAAAAAGTTTTTTTTTAAAATATTTACACTACTGTTACAACAAATATGAGTGGTGCCACTTACTTGGCAAGTGGGCCTGGCACACACACTGGCAGGCAGGCAGGCAACTGCAATTAGATTACACTAGCAGATTGATGTTTCACAGTCAAAAAAGTTTTTGTTTTAAATATTTACAATACTGTTATAACAAATATGATTGGTGGCACTAGTTGGCAAGTGGGCCTGGCACACAAGCTGGCAGGCAGGCAACTGCAATTAGATTACACTAGCAGACTGATGTTTCACAGTCAAAAAAGTTTTTTTAAAAATATTTACAATAATCTTATAACAGATATGATTGGTGGCACTAGTTGGCAAGTGGGCCTGGCACACACGCTGGCAGGCAGGCAACTGCAATTAGATTACACTAGCAGACTGATGTTTCACAGTCAAAAAAGTTTTTGTTTTAAATATTTACACTACTTTTATAACAAATATGATTGGTGGCACTAGTTGGCAAGTGGGCCTGGCACACACGCTGGCAGGCAGGCAACTGCAATTAGATTACACTAGCAGACTGATGTTTCACAGTCAAAAAAGTTTTTTTAAAAAATATTTACAATACTGTTACAACAAATATGAGTGGTGCCACTTACTTGGCAAGTGGGCCTGGCACACACGCTGGCAGGCAGGCAACTGCAATTAGATTACACTAGCAGACTGATGTTTCACAGTCAAAAAAGTTTTTGTTTTAAATATTTACAATACTGTTATAACAAATATGATTGGTGGCACTAGTTGGCAAGTGGGCCTGGCACACACGCTGGCAGGCAGGCAACTGCAATTAGATTACACTAGCAGACTGATGTTTCACAGTCAAAAAAGTTTTTTGTTTTTAAATATTTACACTACTGTTATAACAAATATGATTGGTGGCACTAGTTGGCAAGTGGGCCTGGCACACACGCTGGCAGGCAGGCAACTGCAATTAGATTACACTAGCAGACTGATGTTTCACAGCCAAAAACGTTTTTGTTTTAAATATTTACACTACTGTTATAACAAATATGATTGGTGGCACTAGTTGGCAAGTGGGCCTGGCACACACGCTGGCAGGCAGGCAACTGCAATTAGATTACACTAGCAGACTGATGTTTCACAGTCAAAAACGTTTTTGTTTTAAATATTTACACTACTGTTATAACAAATATGATTGGTGGCACTAGTTGGCAAGTGGGCCTGGCACACACGCTGGCAGGCAGGCAACTGCAATTAGATTACACTAGCAGACTGATGTTTCACAGTCAAAAACGTTTTTGTTTTAAATATTTACACTACTGTTATAACAAATATGATTGGTGGCACTAGTTGGCAAGTGGGCCTGGCACACACGCTGGCAGGCAGGCAGGCAGGCAGGCAACTGCAATTAGATTACACTAGCAGACTGTTTCACAGTCAAAAAGGTTTTTGTTTTAAATATTTACAATAATGTTATAACAAATATGATTGGTGGCACTAGTTTGCAAGTGGGCCTGGCACACACGCTGGCAGGCAGGCAACTGCAATTAGATTACACTAGCAGACTGATGTTTCACAGTCAAAAAAGTTTTTTTTTTAAAATATTTACAATACTGTTACAACAAATATGAGTGGTGCCACTTACTTGGCAAGTGGGCCTGGCACACACGCTGGCAGGCAGGCAACTGCAATTAGATTACACTAGCAGACTGATTTTTCACAGCCAAAAACGTTTTTGTTTTAAATATTTACACTACTGTTATAACAAATATGATTGGTGCCACTAGTTGGCAAGTGGGCCTGGCACACACGCTGGCAGGCAGGCAACTGCAATTAGATTACACTAGCAGACTGATGTTTTACAGTCAAAAAAGTTTTTTTTTTTAAATATTTACAATACTGTTATAACAAATATGACTGGTGGCAGTAGTTGGCAAGTGGGCCTGGCACACACGCTGGCAGGCAGGCAACTGCAATTAGATTACACTAGCAGACTGATGTTTCACAGTCAAAAAAGTTTTTTTAAAAATATTTACACTACTGTTACAACAAATATGATTGGTGGCACTAGTTGGCAAGTGGGCCTGGCACACACGCTGGCAGGCAGGCAACTGCAATTAGATTACACTAGCAGACTGATGTTTCACAGTCAAAAACGTTTTTGTTTTAAATATTTACACTACTGTTATAACAAATATGATTGGTGGCACTAGTTGGCAAGTGGGCCTGGCACACACGCTGGCAGGCAGGCAACTGCAATTAGATTACACTAGCAGACTGTTTCACAGTCAAAAAGGTTTTTGTTTTAAATATTTACAATAATGTTATAACAAATATGATTGGTGGCACTAGTTGGCAAGTGGGCCTGGCACACACGCTGGCAGGCAGGCAACTGCAATTAGATTACACTAGCAGACTGATGTTTCACAGTCAAAAAAGTTTTTGTTTTAAATATTTAGAATACTGTTATAACAAATATGAGTGGTGGCACTAGTTGGCAAGTGGGCCTGGCACACACACTGGCAGGCAGGCAACTGCAATTAGATTACACTAGCAGACTGATGTTTCACAGTCAAAAAAGTTTTTGTTTTAAATATTTACAATACTGTTATAACAAATGTGATTGGTGGCACTAGTTGGCAAGTGGGCCTGGCACACACGCTGGCAGGCAGGCAACTGCAATTAGATTACACTAGCAGACTGATGTTTCACAGTCAAAAAAGTTTTTTTTTTAAATATTTACAATACTGTTATAACAAATATGATTGGTGGCACTAGTTGGCAAGTGGGCCTGGCACACACGCTGGCAGGCAGGCAACTGCAATTAGATTACACTAGCAGACTGATGTTTCACAGCCAAAAACGTTTTTGTTTTAAATATTTACACTACTTTTATAACAAATATGATTGGTGGCACTAGTTGGCAAGTGGGCCTGGCACACACGCTGGCAGGCAGGCAACTGCAATTAGATTACACTAGCAGACTGATGTTTTACAGTCAAAAAAGTTTTTTTTTAAAATATTTACAATACTGTTATAACAAATATGATTGGTGGCACTAGTTGGCAAGTGGGCCTGGCACACACACTGGCAGGCAGGCAACTGCAATTAGATTACACTAGCAGACTGATGTTTCACAGTCAAAAAAGTTTTTTTTTAAATATTTACACTACTGTTACAACAAATATGATTGGTGGCACTAGTTGGCAAGTGGGCCTGGCACACACGCTGGCAGGCAGGCAACTGCAATTAGATTACACTAGCAGACTGATGTTTCACAGTCAAAAACGTTTTTGTTTTAAATATTTACACTACTGTTATAACAAATATGATTGGTGGCACTAGTTGGCAAGTGGGCCTGGCACACACGCTGGCAGGCAGGCAACTGCAATTAGATTACACTAGCAGACTGATGTTTCACAGTCAAAAAGGTTTTTGTTTTAAATATTTACAATAATGTTATAACAAATATGATTGGTGGCACTAGTTGGCAAGTGGGCCTGGCACACACGCTGGCAGGCAGGCAACTGCAATTAGATTACACTAGCAGACTGATGTTTCACAGTCAAAAAAGTTTTTGTTTTAAATATTTAGAATACTGTTATAACAAATATGAGTGGTGGCACTAGTTGGCAAGTGGGCCTGGCACACACACTGGCAGGCAGGCAGACAGGCAACTGCAATTAGATTACACTAGCAGACTGATGTTTCACAGTCAAAAAAGTTTTTGTTTTAAATATTTACAATACTGTTATAACAAATATGATTGGTGGCACTAGTTGGCAAGTGGGCCTGGCACACATGCTGGCAGGCAGGCAGACAGGCAACTGCAATTAGATTACACTAGGTGACTGATGTTTCACAGTCAAAAAAGTTTTTTTTTAAATATTTACATTACTGTTATAACAAATATGATTGGTGGCATTAGTTGACAAGTGGGCCTGGCACACACGCTGGCAGGCAGGCAACTGCAATTAGATTACACTAGCAGACTGATGTTTCACAGTCAAAATTACACAGGCAAAAAAAAAAAGATGTTCTAGCCCTAAAAAGGGCTTTTTGAGGTGCTGTCCTTACAGCAGAGATCAAATGAGTCCTTCAGGACTGTAGTGGACACTGAATACACTAGCCTAGCTATGAATTTCCCTATAAAATCAGCAGCAGCTACACTATCCCTCCTCTCACTAAGAATGCAGGATCAGAATGAATCTAAAATGGCTGCTGCCCAGGAGCTGGGAGGGTCTGGGAGGGAGTGTTTGCTGCTGATTGGCTGAAATGTGTCTGCAGACTGTGAGATACAGGGTCAAAGTTTACTCAATGATGACGAATAGGAGGCGGACCGAACATCGCATATGTTCGCCCGCCGCGGCGAACGCGAACAAGCTATATTCGCCGGGAACTATTCGCCAGCGAACTATTTGCGACATCACTACTTCCTATATGTGGGATACACGGTTATGTACTCTCTTTTATGGATATAGATGCAGAATACCTTTTTATAGATCTGTGTGACATTAGTCAAGTTACTACAGAGCTTTGTATGCAACAAATATGCCCTGTTTACCCTTATTCCCCTGAGTCTGAAGGTCTACCACAGTTTAATGTTATGGTTTATTCCTACAGGTTCACTTACATTTTATGGTTAATTAGTTTTGTAGTTTCCATAGATGCGTTAGAGTAAAACTTCTTGCAATCTATCTTAATTTTGGATACCTATATTATGAGTATCTACTTTTGAACATACGCATGTTGGACTCTAACTCATGGAGATTGAATATATATATATATATATATATATATATAATACTTTATGCCCAAAGACATAAGCAAAGGGTCAGTCCAACAGCAGATTTGATGGTCAGAGAAAAAGGGAAATACCCTTCGTTCAAATTGAGTATATCTCTATAGATCTAACTAGTTTCTGTACTAATTGGAAATGTATTGTAACCTACTATCTCAGCTTATAACAGTCTGTTCTACATGTTTAACTATACACTTGCTGAGGAGCAGAATGCGCTTTGTCAAATTGGTAATCCATAGAAACCCTGCATATCAGTGCTTCTGAATGCTCAGATGTCTTCGTACTACATTATGTTTGCCTGCATTAGCGGTTGCTAGATTATTACACTTTATGGAGCTATGTTGGTTTCACCGGAAGTTTAGGCTTCCCTGCCCCTCAGGGACCTACTCACTCCCAACTATAATTAGAAGAGGTTATAATGATAATCCAAAAGGAGTTTAGCTGGCATGGTCATATAGCTGTACAACTCAAGAGTTTGTTATTATTAACTCGGTACTAACTGTATACCCCCAAAGCACTTTTACTCCAAATTTCCCCATAGTAATTTTTGTTTTCCTACATGTCTATATTACTGATTATTTGCTTCCTATATTTGAATACATATTATTGTACTTCCTCATGTCTCTGTGACTATTAGTCCATAATTTTACCTTGATAAGATGTATATGTTTGCCCGCAGAGCACTGTTTCATGACAAATGTTGTCAAAACATAAATGTTTCTGATATGATACCCTAATAGGTTATGTATAGGTTTACTTATGGAATACTAATATAGGCTAAAGGCCTCTAAAACATTATATCCGTAATAGGATTATATATTTTAAGTACCTACGCTATTACATAGCCGTCATTGTAAGGTCCTTATCGGACTAACCTAGCCTACTAATTCTTCATATCCAGAATACTTATAAACTACATAGCTAATTACTATAGGAATTTCTCTACATACAATTTTTATTATAGATAAGTATTAGGGAACTACACCCTGTTTCAGCTATCTAACAACTACTCTTATGTTATACTTCACTAATTTAGCTTTAGCCTAGTCTTGCTAATTACCTGAACATATTTTTCATCGTGGGACAGTTCTCACCTCAGTTGAAAGATTTAGTTTAAATTTGGGCAAGCACATTGAGATACATAGCTATATCTCCCTAGTTAAATTCACTCCCCTGTGACACGTTGATATTTGATTAATGCCTATATATAGAGATCCCAAATCTTACTTGCTTCAACTCCAACTGATGGCATCTTTTACTACCTTCCTACTGCCCTATATAGTAGCTCGGAGTCGCACATCTTTTACAGCATGAAATGTATTTACACACATAGTATTACCTATACTTATATATCTTTGCTCGACAGCATTATATGCAGTGACCCAGGTGTTTCTTAAGGTGTTACTATACTCCAATATCGCTTGTCAGGATACCCCAAGATGTCCAAAGAGCTAATATCAAATCTATGATATGGAGCCTGCTCTGAGTGGAACAAATTTATACACACAAGTTTTTAGGTGTTCTCTGGGAGACAGGCAAGTCTTATTTCAATATTTTTCTACAATTGTTATATTTGAGTGCTATGCATAAGGTTTTGTATTAAGTGTGATATTTTCCCTTCTACCCTAACTTAGTATCTACCCTGGTTTCTCCTTTCTTGTCATGGATGCTTACAACCAGATATAACTGCTCCCCTATGCATACCATATAGTATTCATTACCCCCTTGACCACTTTGACCTACCATAGAAAGCTCCCCCCCTATTATTATGAGCAGTTCTTACCCGCTGACTCCCCCCCCCCTCATGCTTTAGCCTAAGAGCCATCAATTAGATGCTAACCACCCCCAGAGTGGTACATATTTTTAAATGGCTACCAATCTGACCACCATATGTTCTTCAATTTCTTGTGACCAACTGGCCTATAGGTGGCCACTCAAGTAGTCAGCAAATTACCTATTGTATTCATAAAATAGAGGTTCCAGAAGCCTGTTTGCTGTCATATACTGTTGTGCTTATACTTCATTTTTGAATCTTCTTGTCTGTTTATTGCATAATGACACATGTCCTTACTGTTATAAGGCTATCATTGTATATGATTTGTATTGCAAAACCTCAATAAAAAAAGAAATATATAAAATAAAAAAAAGTAAATCATCTGCATATATAGCCTTTTTGATTCTGTGTCCTTTAATATTGATCCCTTCCAATTTTTGCCTAAAAAATATTGCAAGAGGCTCCAAGGCCAAGTCAAAAAGGAGAGGAGACAATGGACATCCTTGCCTTGTCCCTCGTTGCAAGGTAAACTTGTCTGATGTTAATGAGTTAATACATAAAGCAGCTAGTGGGTTTGCATATAGTAGAACAATCATCTGAAAAAAGTTACCTTGTATGCCAAAATTACCAATAGTCGTAAACATATGATCCCATAGTAGTGAGTCAAACGCTTTTTGTGTATCTCTAGAGATGACCGCTGCATCTTCTGTTAAAGCTACACCTGAGTTCTTCCTTGTTTCACAATAGTTAATTGCTATTTCTAATTTCCTAACATTTTTTATAAGTGTCCTACCCTTAATAAACCCCGTTTGATCTGGGTGGATCAGTGTGCCTATGCATGTTTGGAGTCTGTTAGCTAAAATATGTGCAAGAATTTTATAATCAATGTTTAGCAAGGAAATAGGCCTATATGAGTCCATTAATTCCTTATTTTTGCCTTGCTTAGGGATTAAAATTATTCTAGATTCAGTAAAATAACTAGAGGGTGGTTTCTCTTCTAGGAAAAAAGAATTAAATACTTTGTTTAATATAAGGGTAATTTCATCAGTAAGAATTTTATATAGTTCTCCTGGCAGATCATCAGGTCCTGGAGCCTTATTAAGCTTCAGTTTCTGTATAGTTTTTTTGATCTCCTCCTCCGTTATTGGAGAGTTCAATATTTCAAGGTCATCCTTTGCTATTGGGGGAAGTTTGATCCCATTCTAAAAGGAATCTTTCTCTAATCGATCCACCGTCTTATCTTGATATAGCTGTTTAAAATATTGGAAAAATTCCCCTAAAATACCTTGAGGGGTTATATATGTTTTTATTTTTTGTTTTAATAAGAGATATGGTACTATTTGTTTTACGTGTATTCACCAATTTGGCCAAAACATTTCCTATTTTGTTCCCATATTGCATATAGTTACTATTCCTCCTTAACTCATTCTGTGTTTCTTTCTGAATAAACCAATTATCTCTTTCGGCTAGATTTAGAGTTTTGTTGGTAACGACCCATGTATCCAACGCTGGCTTTTTTCCCCCCGCACCTTTTAAATACCGCTGGTATTTAGAGTTCACAGAAGGACTGCGTTAGGCTCCAAAAAGGGAGCGTATAGCATAATTTACCGCCACTGCAACTCTCAATACCAGCGGTGCTTACGGACGCGGCCAGCTTCAAAAACGTGCTCGTGCACGATTCCCCCATAGAAAATAATGGGGCATTTGAGTTGCAAAAAAGCAGCGTTCAGCTCCTAACGCAGCCCCATTGTTACCTATGGGGAAACACTCTCTAAGTCTGCACCTAACACCCTAACATGTACCCCAAGTCTAAACACCCCTAACCTTACACTTATTAACCCCTAATCTGCCGCCCCCGCTATCACTGACCCCTGCATATTTTTTTTAACCCCTAATCTGCCGACCGCACACCGCCGCAACCTACGTTATCCCTATGAACCCCTAATCTGCTGCCCCTAACACCGCCGACCCCTATATTATATTTATTAACCCCTAATCTGCCGCCCCCAACGTCGCCGCCAGCTACCTACAATTATTAACCCCCAATCTGCCGACCGGACCTCGCCGCTATTATAATAAAGTTATTAACCCCTAATCCGCCTCACTCCCGCCTCAATAACCCTATAATAAATAGTATTAACCCCTAATCTGCCCTTCCTAACATCGCCGACACCTAACTTCAAGTATTAACCCCTAATATGCCGACCGGACCTCACCGCTACTCTAATAAACTTATTAACCCCTAAACACCCCCCTAAGTTAAATATAATTTAAATCTAACAAAATAAATTAACTCTTATTAAATAAATTATTCCTATTTAAAGCTAAATACTTACCTGTAAAATAAACCCTAATATAGCTACAATATAAATTATAATTATATTGTAGCTATTTTAGGATTTATTTTTATTTTACAGGCAACTTTCAATTTATTTTAACTAGGTACAATAGCTATTAAATAGTTATTAACTATTTAATAGCTACCTAGCTAAAATAAAGAGAAATTTACCTGTAAAATAAAAACTAACCTAAGTTACAATTACACCTAACACTACACTATACTTAAATAAATTATTCCTATTTAAAACTACTTACCTGTAAAATAAACCCTAAGATAGCTACAATATAATTAATAATTACATTGTAGCTATTTTAGGATTTATATTTATTTTACAGGTAACTTTGTATTTATTTTAGCTAGTTAGAATAGTTATTAAATAGTTATTAAACTATTTAATAACTACCTAGCTAAAAGAAATACAAAATTACCTGTAAAATAAATCCTAACCTAAGTTACAATTAAACCTAACACTACACTATCATTAAATTAATTAAATAAATTAACTACAAATAACTACAATTAAATACAATTACATAAACTAACTAAAGTACAAAAAATAAAAAAAATAAGTTACAAACATTTAAAAAATATTACAACAATTTTAAGATAATTACACCTAATCTAAGCCCCCTAATAAAATAACAAAGCCCCCCAAAATAAAAAAATGCCCTACCCTATTCTAAATTTAAAAAGTTCAAAGCTCTTTTACCTTACCAGCCCTTAAAAGGGCCTTTTGTGGGGCATACCCCAAAGAAAACTGCTCTTTTGCCTGTAAAAGAAAAATACAACCCCCCCAACATTAAAACCCACCACCCGCATACCCCTAATCTAACCCAAACCCCCCTTAAATAAACCTAACACTACCCCCCTGAAGATCATCCTACCTTGTGTCGTCTTCACTCAGTCGAGCCACCGATGGAACTGAAGAGGAGATCCGGAGCGGCAGAAGTGATCCTCCAAGGGGCGCTGAAGAAGTCTTCCATCCGATGAAGTGATCCTCCAAGCGGCGCTGAAGAAGTCTTCCATCCGATGAAGTGATCCTCCAAGCGGCGCTGAAGAAGTCTTCCATCCGGGCGATGTCATCTTCCAAGCGGGGTCTTCAATCTTCTTTCTTCAGGATCCATCTTGCAGACCTCCGACGCGGAACATCCTGCTGGCCCGACGGACTACCGACGAATGAAGGCTCCTTTAAGGGACGTCATCCAAGATGGCGTCCCTCAAATTCCGATTGGCTGATAGGATTTTATCAGCCAATCGGAATTAAGGTAGGAAAATTCTGATTGGCTGATTGAATCAGCCAATCAGATTCAAGTTCAATCCGATTGGCTGATCCAATCAGATTGAGCTCGCATTCTATTGGCTGTTCCGATCAGCCAATAGAATGCGAGCTCAATCTGATTGGCTGATTGGATCAGCCAATCAGATTGAACTTGAATCTGATTGGCTGATTCCATCAGCCAATCAGAATTTTCCTACCTTAATTCCGATTGGCTGATAGAATCCTATCAGCCAATTGGAATTCGAGGGACGCCATCTTGGATGACGTCCCTTAAAGGAGCCTTCATTCATCGGTAGTCCGTTGGGCCAGCAGGATGTTCCGCGTCGGAGGTCTGCAAGATGGATCCTGAAGAAAGAAGATTGAAGACCCCGCTTGGAAGATGACATCGCCCGGATGGAAGACTTCTTCAGCGCCGCTTGGAGGATCACTTCATCGGATGGAAGACTTCTTCAGCCCCGCTTGGAGGATCACTTCATCGGATGGAAGAATTCTTCAGCGCCCCTTGGAGGATCACTTCTGCCGCTCCGGATCTCCTCTTCAGTTCCATCGGTGGCTCGGCTGAGTGAAGACGACTCAAGGTAGGATGAGCTTCAGGGGGGTAGTGTTAGTTTTTTTTAAGGGGGGTTTGGGTTAGATTAGGGGTATGTGGGTGGTGGGTTTTAATGTTGGGGGGGATTGTATTTTTCTTTTACAGGCAAAAGAGCAGTTTTCTTTGGGGAATGCCCCACAAAAGGCCCTTTTAAGGGCTGGTAAGGTAAAAGAGCTTTGAACTTTTTTAATTTAGAATAGGGTAGGGCATTTTTTTTATTTTGGGGGGCTTTGTTATTTTATTAGGGGGCTTAGAGTAGGTGTAATTAGTTTAAAATTGTTGTAATATTTTTCTAATGTTTGTAAATATTTTTTTATTTTTTGTAACTTAGTTCTTTTTTATTTTTTGTACTTTAGTTAGTTTATTTAATTGTATTTATTTGTAGGTATTTTATTTAATTAATTTATTGATGGTGTAGTGTTAGGTTTAATTGTAACTTAGGTTATGATTTATTTTACAGGTAATTTTGTAATTATTTTAACTAGGTAGCTATTAAATAGTAAATAACTATTTAATAGCTATTGTACCTGGTTAAAATAAATACAAAGTTGCCTGTAAAATAAATATTAATCCTAAAATAGCTACAATATAATTATTATTTATATTGTAGCTATATTAGGGTTTATTTTACAGGAAAGTATTTAGCTTTAAATAGGAATAATTTATTTAATAAGAGTTAATTTATTTCGTTAGATTTAAATTATATTTAACTTAGGGGGGGTGTTATGGTTAGGGTTAGACCTAGCTTTAGGGGTTAATAACTTTATTAGAGTAGCGGCGAGGTCCGGTCGGCATATTAGGTGTTAATACTTGAAGTTAAGTGTCGGCGATGTTAGGGAGGGCAGATTAGGGGTTAATACTATTTATTATAGGGTTAGTGAGGCGGATTAGGGGTTAATAACTTTATTATAGTAGCGGTGAGGTCCGGTCGGCAGATTAGGGGTTAATAATTGTAGGTAGCTGGCGGCGACGTTGTGGGGGGCAGATTAGGGGTTAATAAATATAATATAGGGGTCGGCGGTGTGCAGTCGGCAGATTAGGGGTTAAACATTTTTAATAGAGTGGCGGCGATGTGGGGGTCCTCGGTTTAGGGGTACATAGGTAGTTTATGGGTGTTAGTGTACTTTAGAGCACAGTAGTTAAGAGCTTTATGAACCGGCGTTAGCCCAGAAAGCTCTTAACTCCTGACTTTTTTCTGCGGCTGGAGTTTTGTCGTTAGATTTCTAACGCTCACTTCAGCCACGACTCTAAATACCGGCGTTAGAAAGATCCCATTGAAAAGATAGGATACGCAAATGGCGTAGGGGGATCTGCGGTATGGAAAAGTCGCGGCTGGAAAGTGAGCGTTAGACCCTTTCCTGACTGACTCTAAATACCAGCGGTAGCCCAAAACCAGCGTTAGGAGCCTCTAACGCTGGTTTTGACGGCTGACGCCAAACTCTAAATCTAGCCATTTGTTTTTTAACTTCTAAGTATTCTCACCAATTATTTTTATTGTTATTCATAACATTTTTTTTTTTTTTTTTTTAATTCTTTTATTGAGGTTGTGCAGAATAATACAAATTATGTAAAATACCATAACATAAGTCAAGCTAAAAACAATTCACAATATAGGTAATACAATACTGAAGACTGGAACCTCTTTCAATTTTTAACATGGCCTAAAAAGAGCAAATTTCCTCACTTGACATTGAAGGCAGCTCTTGTGCCGCACAAAACGGCAACAGACTCTGAGGGAGGAAAATGATTAGATTGAATGAATATGTTTAGACCTATAAGCATAGATTAGGGTGATAATTAACATACCAAGTGATAACCACAATGAAGGTATTATTCCCAAATGGAAATAACATGATGAAGCAAACAAACAAAGACTCTTCTGAAAAGTTATGATAATCAGTCCTGCTGAATAATATGTAGTAGTTAGAGCCATCTCTGTGGTAATATGTAAAAAAGAGTGCTAGGGAGGCATTTATGGTGCGGCATGGGCAAGATAAGCCACAAAGTTTATCCCCATGAATTAGGAGGCATATTATATACTGTGTGGGGGGGGAGGTGGTAGGATGAATACTATTAGTAAATATATAGCACAGGGAGCTTTTGCATTGTAGGGTATCAACTATAAATAAATAGATAGGGCAACCCTCAAGGGTTTATGCTGTATATTGGCAACTAAAGATTTGATGGTTACTATGGAAGCATCTTTCTAGTAGTATTAGGCATATAATATGAGCAAAATTAAACATACACCTTCTTTTTGGCGTATTAAGGAGACAGAGGGGGGTAGTTATCATCGTGTCAACTTTCCTGCCTTCGCCGGCCCAATACGCCCGCCTAAGCTCGGACCTGAAAAAATACGCCTAAGTTATCAAATAAAGCTGTCAAAAAGCCGCGGGGTGATGAGCAGCGGACTGTGAGAGTTATCACTCATCCGATCTCGCTGCTCTTCGGCTGTTTGACAGCTTTCTTGCTAGCCGGTCACTAAGCACTCACACTAAACTACACTGTTCTACCCCCTATACCGGCGCCCCCGGAGCCCCCCGCAACTAAATAAAGTTACTAACCCCTAAACCGCCGCTCCTAGACCCTGCCGCAAGTCTTATAAATGTATTAACCCCTAAACCGCCGCTCCTAGACCCTGCCGCAAGTCTTATAAATGTATTAACCCCTAAACCGCCGCTCCTAGACCCTGCCGCAAGTCTTATAAATGTATTAACCCCTAAACCGCCGCTCCTAGACCCTGCCGCAAGTCTTATAAATGTATTAACCCCTAAACCGCCGCTCCCGGACACCGCTGCCACCTACATTATACCTAGTAACCCCTATCCTGCCACCCCTATACCGTCGCCCTCTATAATAGTTATTAACCCCTATCCTGCTGATCCCGCACCTCGCCGCAAATAAATAAATAGTTTAACCCCTAAACTGCCGCTCCCTGAACCCGCCGCAACCTATATTAAATTTATTAACCCCTATCCTGCCCCCCTACACCGTCGCCACCTATAATACATTTATTAACCCCTATCCTGCCCCCCACTACACCGCCGCCGCCGCCACTGTAATAAATGTATTAACCCCTAAACCTAAGTCTAAGCCTAACCCTAACACCCCCCTAACTTAAATATTAATTAAATAAATCTAAATCATATTTCTATTATGAACTAAATTAATCCTATTTAAAACTAAATACTTACCTTTAAAATAAACCCTAATATAGCTACAATATAAATAATAATTATATTGTAGCTATCTTAGGATTTATTTTTAATTTACAGGTACCTTTCAATTTATTTTAACTAGGTACAATAGCTATTAAATAGTTATTAACTATTTAATAGCTTACCTAGCTAAAAAAAAGAGAAATGGACCTGTAAACTAAAAACTAACCTAAGTTACAATTACACCTAACACTACAATATACTTTAATAAATTATTCCTATTTAAAACTAAATACTTACCTGTAAAATAAACCCTAAGATAGCTACAATACAGGGAGTGCAGAATTATTAGGCAAATTAGTATTTTTACCACATCATCCTCTTTATGCATGTTGTCTTACTCCAAGCTGTATAGGCTCGAAAGCCTACTACCAATTAAGCATATTAGGTGATGTGCATCTCTGTAATGAGAAGGGGTGTGGTCTAATGACATCAACACCCTATATCAGGTGTGCATAATTATTAGGCAACTTCCTTTCCTTTGGCAAAATGGGTCAAAAGAAGGACTTGACAGGCTCAGAAAAGTCAAAAATAGTGAGATATCTTGCAGAGGGATGCAGCACTCTTAAAATTGCAAAGCTTCTGAAGCGTGATCATCGAACAATCAAGCGTTTCATTCAAAATAGTCAACAGGGTCGCAAGAAGTGTGTGGAAAAACCAAGGCGCAAAATAACTGCCCATGAACTGAGAAAAGTCAAGCGTGCAGCTGCCAAGATGCCACTTGCCACCAGTTTGCCATATTTCAGAGCTGCAACATCACTGGAGTGCCCACAAGCACAAGGTGTGCAATACTCAGAGACATGGCCAAGGTAAGAAAGGCTGAAAGACGACCACCACTGAACAAGACACACAAGCTGAAACGTCAAGACTGGGCCAAGAAATATCTCAAGACTGATTTTTCTAAGGTTTTATGGACTGATGAAATGAGAGTGAGTCTTGATGGGCCAGATGGATGGGCCCGTGGCTGGATTGGTAAAGGGCAGAGAGCTCCAGTCCGACTCAGACGACAGCAAGGTGGAGGTGGAGTACTGGTTTGGGCTGGTATCATCAAAGATGAGCTTGTGGGGCCTTTTCGGGTTGAGGATGGAGTCAAGCTCAACTCCCAGTCCTACTGCCAGTTTCTGGAAGACACCTTCTTCAAGCAGTGGTACAGGAAGAAGTCTGCATCCTTCAAGAAAAACATGATTTTCATGCAGGACAATGCTCCATCACACGCGTCCAAGTACTCCACAGCGTGGCTGGCAAGAAAGGGTATAAAAGAAGAAAATCTAATGACATGGCCTCCTTGTTCACCTGATTTGAACCCCATTGAGAACCTGTGGTCCATCATCAAATGTGAGATTTACAAGGAGGGAAAACAGTACACCTCTCTGAACAGTGTCTGGGAGGCTGTGGTTGCTGCTGCACGCAATGTTGATGGTGAACAGATCAAAACACTGACAGAATCCATGGATGGCAGGCTTTTGAGTGTCCTTGCAAAGAAAGGTGGCTATATTGGTCACTGATTTGTTTTTGTTTTGTTTTTGAATGTCAGAAATGTATATTTGTGTATGTTGAGATGTTATATTGGTTTCACTGGTAAAAATAAATAATTGAAATGGGTATATATTTGTTTTTTGTTAAGTTGCCTAATAATTATGCACAGTAATAGTCACCTGCACACACAGATATCCCCCTAAAATAGCTAAAACTAAAAACAAACTAAAAACTACTTCCAAAAATATTCAGCTTTGATATTAATGAGTTTTTTGGGTTCATTGAGAACATGGTTGTTGTTCAATAATAAAATTAATCCTCAAAAATACAACTTGCCTAATAATTCTGCACTCCCTGTATAATTAATAATTACATTGTAGCTATTTTAGGATTTATATTTATTTTACAGGTAACTTTGTATTTATTTTAGCTAGTTAGAATAGTTATTAAATAGTTATTAACTATTTAATAACTACCTAGCTAAAAGAAATACAAAATTACCTGTAAAATAAATCCTAACCTAAGTTACAATTAAACCTAGCACTACACTATAATTAAATAAATTAAATAAATTAACTACAAATAACTACAATTAAATACAATTACATAAACTAACTAAAGTACAAAAAATAAAAAAAGCTAAGTTACAAAAAATAAAAAAAATAAGTTACAAACATTTAAAAAAATATTACAACAATTTTAAGCTACTTACACCTAATCTAAGCCCCCTAATAAAATAACAAACCCCCCCAAAATAACAAAATGCCCTACCCTAT
The DNA here is from genome assembly GCF_027579735.1 of Bombina bombina. Taxonomy (NCBI): domain Eukaryota; kingdom Metazoa; phylum Chordata; class Amphibia; order Anura; family Bombinatoridae; genus Bombina; species Bombina bombina. The sequence continues at coordinate 34,757,097 of NC_069503.1, forward strand.
TCTACATTAAAAAAGTTCAAAGCTCTTTTACCTTACCAGCCCTTAAAAGGGCCTTTTGTGGGGGCATGCCCCAAAGAGTTCAGCTCTTTTGCCTGTAAAAGAAAAATACAACCCCCCCCAACATTAAAACCCACCACCCACATACCCCTAATCTAACCCAAACCCCCCTTAAAATAACCTAACACTAATCCCCTGAAGATCATCCTACCTTTAGTCGTCTTCACTCAGCCGAGCCACCGATGGAACTGAAGAGGACATCCGGACCGGCAGAAGTGATCCTCCAAGCGGCGCTGAAGAAATCTTCCATCCGGGCGAGGTCATCTTCCAAGAGGCGCTGAAGAAGTCTTCTATCCGGGCGAGGTCATCTTCGAAGCCGGGTCTTGAATCTTCATCCCGCCGACGCGGAACATCCTTCTTTCCCGACGGACTACCGACGAATGAAGGCTCCTTTAAGGGACGTCATCCAAGATGGCGTCCCTTCAATTCCGATTGGCTGATAGGATTCTATCAGCCAATCGGAATTAAGGTAGGAAAAATCTGATTGGCTGATTGAATCAGCCAATCAGATTCAAGTTCAATCCGATTGGCTGATCCAGTCAGCCAATCAGATTGAGCTCGCATTCTATTGGCTGTTCCGATCAGCCAATAGAATGCGAGCTCAATCTGATTGGCTGACTGGATCAGCCAATCGGATTGAACTTGAATCTGATTGGCTGATTCAATCAGCCAATCAGATTTTTCCTACCTTAATTCCGATAGGATTCTATCAGCCAATCGCAATTGAAGGGACGCCATCTTGGATGACGTCCCTTAAAGGAGCCTTCATTCGTCGGTAGTCCGTCGGGAAAGAAGGATGTTCCGCGTCGGCGGGATGAAGATTCAAGACCCGGCTTCGAAGATGACCTCGCCCGGATAGAAGACTTCTTCAGCGCCTCTTGGAAGATGACCTCGCCCGGATGGAAGATTTCTTCAGCGCCCCTTGGATGATCACTTCTGCCGCTCCGGATGTCCTCTTCGGTTCCATCGCTGCTCGGTTGAGTGAAGACGACTCAAGGTAGGATGATCTTCAGGGGGGTAGTGTTAGGTTTTTTTTAAGGGGGGTTTGGGTTAGATTAGGGGTATGTGGGTGGTGGGTTTTAATGTTGGGGGGGTTGTATTTTTCTTTTACAGGCAAAAGAGCTGAACTCTTTGGGGCATGCCCCCACAAAAGGCCCTTTTAAGGGCTGGTAAGGTAAAAGAGCTTTGAACTTTTTTAATGTAGAATAGGGTAGGGCATTTTTTTATTTTGGGGGGGTTTGTTATTTTATTAGGGGGCTTAGATTAGGTGTAAGTAGCTTAAAATTGTTGTAATATTTTAAAAAAATTTGTAACCTATTTTTTTTATTTTTTGTAACTTAGCTTTTTTATTTTTTGTACTTTAGTTAGTTTATGTAATTGTATTTAATTGTAGTTATTTGTAGGTAATTTATTTAATTAATGTAATGATAGTGTAGTGTTAGGTTTAATTGTAGGATTTATTTTACAGGTAATTTTGTATTTCTTTTAGCTAGGTAGTTATTAAATAGTTAATAACTATTTAATAACTATTCTAACTAGCTAAAATAAATACAAAGTTACCTGTAAAATAAATATAAATCCTAAAATAGCTATAATGTAATTATTAATTATATTGTAGCTATCTTAGGGTTTATTTTACAGGTAAGTATTTAGTTTTAAATAGGAATAATTTATTAAAGTATAGTGTAGTGTTAGGTGTAATTGTAACTTAGGTTAGGATTTATTTTACACGTAAATTTCTTTTTATTTTAGCTAGGTAAGCTATTAAATAGTTAATAACTATTTAATAGCTACTGTACCTAGTTAAAATAAATTGAAAGTTACCTGTAAAATAAAAATAAATCCTAAGATAGCTACAATATAATTATTATTTATATTGTAGCTATATTAGGGTTTATTTTAAAGGCAAGTATTTAGTTTGAAATAGGATTAACTTAGTTCATAATAGAAATATGATTTAGATTTATTTAATTAATATTTAAGTTAGGGGGGTGTTAGGGTTAGTGTTAGACTTAGGTTTAGGGGTTAATAAATTTATTACAGTGGCGGCGGTGTAGTGGGGGGCAGGATAGGGGTTAATAAATTTATTATAGGTGGCGACGGTGTAGGGGGGGCAGATTAGGGGTTAATAAATTTAATATAGGTTGCGGCAGGGTCAGGGAGCGGAGGTTTAGGGGTTAATATGTACAGGGAGTGCAGAATTATTAGGCAAATGAGTATTTTGACCACATCATCCTCTTTATGCATGTTGTCTTACTCCAAGCTGTATAGGCTCGAAAGCCTACTACCAATTAAGCATATTAGGTGATGTGCATCTCTGTAATGAGAAGGGGTGTGGTCTAATGACATCAACACCCTATATCAGGTGTGCATAATTATTAGGCAACTTCCTTTCCTTTGGCAAAATGGGTCAAAAGAAGGACTTGACAGGCTCAGAAAACTCAAAAATAGTGAGATATCTTGCAGAGGGATGCAGCACTCTTAAAATTGCAAAGCTTCTGAAGCGTGATCATTGAACAATCAAGCGTTTCATTCAAAATAGTCAACAGGGTCGCAAGAAGCGTGTGGAAAAACCAAGGCGCAAAATAACTGCCCATGAACTGAGAAAAGTCAAGCGTGCAGCTGCCAAGATGCCACTTGCCACCAGTTTGGCCATATTTCAGAGCTGCAACATCACTGGAGTGCCCAAAAGCACAAGGTGTGCAATACTCAGAGACATGGCCAAGGTAAGAAAGGCTGAAAGACGACCACCACTGAACAAGACACACAAGCTGAAACGTCAAGACTGGGCCAAGAAATATCTCAAGACTGATTTTTCTAAGGTTTTATGGACTGATGAAATGAGAGTGAGTCTTGATGGGCCAGATGGATGGGCCCGTGGCTGGATTGGTAAAGGGCAGAGAGCTCCAGTCCGAGTCAGACGCCAGCAAGGTGGAGGTGGAGTACTGGTTTGGGCTGGTATCATCAAAGATGAGCTTGTGGGGCCTTTTCGGGTTGAGGATGGAGTCAAGCTCAACTCCCAGTCCTACTGCCAGTTTCTGGAAGACACCTTCAAGCAGTGGTACAGGAAGAAGTCTGCATCCTTCAAGAAAAACATGATTTTCATGCAGGACAATGCTCCATCACACGCGTCCAAGTACTCCACAGCGTGGCTGGCAAGAAAAGGTATAAAAGAAGAAAATCTAATAACATGGCCTCCTTGTTCACCTGATCTGAACCCCATTGAGAACCTGTGGTCCATCATCAAATGTGAGATTTACAAGGAGGGAAAACAGTACACCTCTCTGAACAGTGTCTGGGAGGCTGTGGTTGCTGCTGCACGCAATGTTGATGGTGAACAGATCAAAACACTGCCAGAATCCATGGATGGCAGGCTTTTGAGTGTCCTTGCAAAGAAAGGTGGCTATATTGGTCACTGATTTGTTTTTGTTTTGTTTTTGAATGTCAGAAATGTATATTTGTGAAGGTTGAGATGTTATATTGGTTTCACTGGTAAAAATAAATAATTGAAATGGGTATATATTTGTTTTTTGTTAAGTTGCCTAATAATTATGCACAGTAATAGTCACCTGCACACACAGATATCCCCCTAAAATTGCTAAAACTAAAAACAAACTAAAAACTACTTCCAAAAATATTCAGCTTTGATATTAATGAGTTTTTTGGGTTCATTGAGAACATGGTTGTTGTTCAATAATAAAATTAATCCTCAAAAATACAACTTGCCTAATAATTCTGCACTCCCTGTATAGAGTAGCTTGCGGTGGGCTCCGGGAGCAGCGGTTTAGGGGTTAATATGTATAGAGTAGCTTGCGGTGGGCTCCGGGAGCGGCGGTTTAGGGGGTAATAACTTTATTTAGTTGCGGCGGTGTAGGGGGGACAGATTAGTGGTGTTTAGACTCGGGGTACATGTTAGGGTGTTAGGTGCAGACATCTCCCATAGAAATCAATGGGATGTCTGTCAGCAGCGAACTTGTACTTTCGCTATGCTCAGACTCCCATTGATTCCTATGGGATCCGCCACCTCCAGGGTGGCGGTTTGAAAACCAGGTACGCTGGGCCGTAAAAGTGCCAAGCGTACCTGCTAGTTTTTTGATAACTAGCAAAAGTAGTGAGATTGTGCCGCACTTGTGTGCGGAACATCTGGAGTGACGTAAGAAACGATCTGTGTCGGACTGAGTCCGGCGGATCGAAGTTTACGTCACAAAATTCTACTTTTGCCGGTCTTTGGCCTTTGATAACTAAGGCGAATCAGCCTCGCCACAAATACGCTGCGGAATTCCAGCGTATTTGAGGTTGACGGCTTGATAACTACCCCCCAGAGGGTCTCATAACAGATTTAAGTTTGGAAGATTAAATATGTACGGAATATAACATAGCATGTCTAGAGCCTTGCCGCAAAGTACATTATAAACATTGCTTGCACAATTTGGTGTGCGCTGCTGTACAAGGCTATGACTGCAATATTTCCCCTGAGCTGTACATTTGTGGAGCATAGGCTTCACGCCGCCCCAGCCGCAGGCAGTCGCGCGCCATGTCTAATAGTTACACTAAAGCTCCAGGGACATATGTAAAGGTCAATACTCAACTCTGAAGCTCAGAGATAAATAGGGAGATGATAGTTTAGCTGTACTAGCAAGTGTGATGAACCAAATTTTAAAGCAATGACTAGACATACATTCCTGATAGCCCAAATTGTTTTAGCTTATTCACTATTAATAACAAATAACATATAAGAAAACAGATATACCTTGCGCATCTCTAAAGGTAATGCAAATAGGTTAAGTAGGAGCTATTCTGCATATTAAACTTTAAGTAACAGTTTGTTAGCCTACTATAATGTAATATAATGTAGATGAATATTCAGATTCAAAAGCCATGCCCAACAAAACAATTTAGAGTTAAGCACATATAGTAGGTTTTGAGTAACAGTTTGTCAGCATAACATAATGTAGATTAGTGTAGATGGGTACCTAGGGTAACTAGTCATAACCAACAAACAATATAAAGTTAAGCTCAAATTTTACCATTGATAACAGTGTGGTCCTGAAGGGTGTTTATAGAAAGAACTGATTTGAATTATGAGGATATATATCAATGAAACTTAATAAAAAAACAATGCAAAGGGTAACCAATCATATCACCAAAAACTGTGGGGCAGAAGCTATCCAGGTATTATGGGGGAGCAGGCAGATCTACAAGGAGCCAGTATATGCATAATGGCCTGCCATCCCCTATGTTTCCAAAGCCCTCAACTTGGGAACCGACTAACACTCTGCAAACATAGCCCTTCAGTGTTCAAACAATTAGCATGTCCATGACCTGGGATGGGTTGCAATAAGAGATCAAACTTAAGTGTTCCGTTTATATCTAAATTAGAAGACTGCTCTTATCTGCTATTACACTGGCTGTAAACCATTTGTATGGAGTGTCCGCTATCCCGCGTGGTGAGCAGTGGAGTGGTGCGCTAGAAAGGAGTTATTTACCCCACTCCAGTCCGCAAGATGGAAGGCAGTTCCGGAGCTCGCTGCAATACACGGCTCCCAATATCGCCCTTCACCCTGCCGGGCGCCGTGTACAGAGTCTTGCATGGGGCCTGACGAGAGAACCTCTTGCTTCTACCGGTACTTCGGAATTCTCCTAGGGTCGTGTCCTGTGTAAGCCCGAGCACTCCTGCCTCTGCACCCCGGAGCGTCTTTATGCCAAGGCTCATTGAAAAAACACTATGAATGTCAGGGCGACAATTAGAGCTAATGGCGTCAAGGCCCTTTATTCTCGCTTGGGTGCCCTGATTTTCTTTATCTTCCAAGACATCCATGCAGGTAAAATCCTCTGTTATGAGGTGCTGTAGGTCCACGCTGGTAACTGGGAGCTCAGTAATTATCCCCTCACCCTCACGATAGGTCCCAGACTCAGCCGATGCAAAACTGGTTATATGCCGGGGATGCCGGGGCCCCGAAGCATCCCCCAGGCAGTGCCCGCCTCGCCTAGGCTCAGGAACATCGCTGTCGGGATTTCGCCCTTCTCCGCCGATTCAGCATCTCCAGCTAAAGCGGCAGCAAGCTTATTATGGTGGTGGGTAAGGAGCTTGTTGATCTCAATAATTAACTGGCAGGTATCGGCCATGATAACTGCTTACCCCCGAGAGTGGCAAGATGGCCGTTGTCCTTATGAATGCAGAGTAAGTTTTCCAAGCTTGGCCCACAACAGGCAGTAGAATAACAAAGTTCAGTGACTCCCAGACAGCAAATAAAAGATTGTAGAAAGCATCTCACTATAGTAGAGGTTCCCTATGCATCAAAAAAGCTGATTTTAGGTCATTTTTAGTTGAATTTATGCAGGAGCTTTAAGAATCTGCGACCTCTCCTGTGCACTGCTGGCTCCGCCCCCTTCATAACATATTTTTGATACTTATTTATAATTTGTTTAGTAAGTTGGATCCAATAGGAATCATTTTTCTTTTTAAGTCTGACAACATATGCGAGGATCTCCCCCCTTATTACCGATTTAAAGGCTTGCCAAACCATTTCTATGTTTGATACTGACCCAATGTTTCTATCATAGTAATCAAACCATTTGTCAGCCAGAAATCTTCTAATCTTTAAGTTATTATATAAATATGCTGGAAAGAAAAACCTATTATTGGATGATTTTGGTGCCATAATTAACAGAGATAATAGAATTGGGGCATGATCGGAGATGGTAATATGCAAGATCTCTGTTTAGTTAAGGAGAAAAGTTTATCACTAACTAAAAACATATCAATACGTGATAAAGACTTATGAGCTTTGGACAAACATGTAAACTCTTTACTATCCGGATGTGAGTTCCTCCAAATATCCATTAAACCTAGGTAAAAGCAAAACTTTTTAAAAATTTTAGTATCCTGACATCCTGTCAATGCATTTTCCCCCTTCCATTTCCTATCTAAGAAACCCGATGCTATCAAGTTCATATCGCCCCCAAGGATTATGTTCAGATCAAATTCCATTAACTTGGTTTGTAGGGACTCCAAAAATAATGTTTTCTTTGTGTTTGAGCCGTATACATTACATAATACTATTTTTTTTCTGCCCTAGATCTAGTTCAAGTATAATAAACCTCCCTTGTTGATCAATTTCTCGTTTTAAAATTTTGTATTGTAGAGTTTTCCTAAAGACTATAGCTACCCCTTTCTTACGCTGTGTCCCTACCGCATACACCACTTCTCCTACCCAACCCCATTTCAGCCTTTGACTCTCTATATCATTCAAATGAGTTTCTTGTATTAGGCCTATGTCTACTTTTATTTTATTTAAGTATTGTAGTATTTCTTTCCTCTTGACTGAGGAGGTAAACCCACCGACATTCCATGATCCAAATCTACATGCCCCCACCATTATAAGTCATTATTTTGTCTGTCCAAGGAGGGAGGAGAGATCAGAGAGGGAAAAAGGAAAAAAAGAGAGAAGAAAAGAAAAAAAAAAAAAAAAGGGGGGAAACCCACCCCGTCCCAATTTCAACCCATATGTACCATCAGTACATCAGTATTTTCTTTATTATCATCTCTTAAAAATCTAAACCACATTGCTACTATAACTATGAGGAATATCCAAGCTATCTCTCAAATCTATAATTCTCATCTCTGCTCAACTCTCAAAAAATTTTCCAATTCTTGGGGATTCTCAAAAGTCCTAAACCCTTAGTCTGAATGCTTATTTTAGCTGGATATAATAGCCTTACTACTCTCCCCTCCTGAATCAATCGTGTACAAATTGGAGCACAGAGCTTCCTTTTATTTAAAGTCTCATATGCAAAATCCTGAAAAATTAAAAATTTCTTGTTTTGAAAAAACACTTCTCTCTGCGATCTATATGCCTGTAAAATTTTAACTTTCTCTTGAAAGTTTAGATATTTAATGATTATTGGTCTCGGTCTATTCTTACCTTCTTCCTGAGACCTCAAAATGCCTATTCTATGTGCTCTCTCTACTGTGAAAGTTAGATTTGCTTCTGTGATTTTTAATAAAAGAGGTAATTGTACTGAGGCAAATTGTATCAAATCCTTTTCTAAAAGTGTCTCAGAAATACCAATAAGTCTTAAATTATTCCTCCTCAACCTATTTTCAAAGTCCTCCACTTTCTCATTTAAAAATTTAACTTGCTTTTGAAAATTTGCTAACTCTTTATCTTTCTCTATATCCCTGTCCTCTAAATCTGAGATATGCTGTTCTGCTAACCCTATTCTGGCTACCATTTGTTTAATCTCTTGTGAGAGTGTATCTACACTAATCTGAATGGCCTCAAACTTAGGTAAGAAAAGGTCACTGATTTGTTTCAGTAGTTCTGAGCTATTGACTAATTCTGTTCCACTTTCCTGCGAGTGATCTTGACTATTTTCAGTACTTCGCCTAACTAACCTCCTTTCTTGTTGCCTTCTTCCCGCCATATTTAATGTTTTATTATTGGGTAGGGATGTGAGATATTTATCCATAAAGATATTGAATTAAATCCTCCTGTCAAATAGTGATGTCGCGAACTTAAAAATTTCGGTTCGCAAACGGCGGACTCGAACTTCCGGTATTGTTCGCGAACCGGCGAACCGCCATTGACTTCAATAGGCAGGCGAACTTTAAAACCTACAATGACTCTTTCTGGCCACAATATTGATGGAAAAGTTGTTTCAAGGGGACTAACACCGGGACTGTGGCATGCTGGAGGGGGATCCCTGGCAAAACTCCCATGGAAAATTACATAGTTGATGCAGAGTCTGCTTTTAACCCATAAAGGGCCTAAATCACCTAACATTCCCAAATTGTTTGCAATAACGTGCTTTAAAACATCTGTTATGATGTCGTATCTATCAGGTAGTGTAAGGGTTATGGCCGCTTCACAGTGACAGAGCAAACACCAAGTGTAACGCACCGCAAACAACCGCAAACAGTCCATTTGCACAACCACGAAATAGATAGATTTGATAGATAGATACATAGATTACATAGCTCAATAGATGCAATATACATATGATCGATACAAATTACATAGATCAATAGATGCAATATACATTTGATAGATACAAATTACATAGATCAATAGATGCAATATCCATTTGATAGATACGAATGTTATCGATCCAAAGATGCAATATACATTTGATAGATACGAATTACATCAACCAAAATATGTAATATACATTTTATTGATCCGAATTACATCGATCAATAGATGCAATCTACATTTGATAGATACGTTTGATAGTTCGATCGATTTGATAGATAAATAGATTTGAAATATATATAATTTTCCTGACAGAGTATAACAATAAGACATGCGGTCTGTGACCCGTGGTGTGTTAAGTAGTACTATTCTTAGCAGTTTACTACAACCTGTTACTCCCCCTATCGGGGGAGGTCTATATGGCCTTCATTTTTGGAACCGGGAGATGGAAGAAGATGATTGGTCTGTCGTCCTACTTCAAATTTGTCAAAAACACAAGTGGCTGTCTCAAAACAGTCCGGACACAAGATAGATAGATAGATAGGATAGATAGATATACATAGATTGATAGTTAGATAGAATCGATAGAAGAGAAATAGATAGATTTGTTAGTTATATAATTACCCTGACAAAGTATAATAATTAAACCTGCGGTCTTGGACCCATGGTAACTAGGTTGTGTTAAGTACTATTCTTAGCACTTTCAGCCCTGTAACTCCTCCTATCAGTGGAGGTCTATATGGCGTGTATGATTACCCTGACAAAGTATAACAACAAGACACGCGGTCTGGGACCCATGGTAATTAGGTTGTGTCAAGTAAAACTTTTCTTAGCACTTTAATCCCTCTTACTCCCCCTTTCGGTGGAGTTCTATATGGCCTGCATGATTACCCTGACAAAGTATAACAACAAAAAATCTGCTCTGGGACCCATGGTAACTAGGTTGTGTTAAGTAGTACTATTCTTAGAACTGTAATCTCTGTTACTCCCCCTATCAAGGGAGGTCTATATGGCCTGCATGATTACCCTGACAAAGTATAATAAGAAAACATGCGGTCATGGACCCATGGTAACTAGGTTGTGTTAAGTAGTACTATTCTTAGCACTTTAATCCCTGTTACTCCCCCTATCGGGGGAGGTCTATATGGCGTGCCTGATTATCCCGGTAAAATATAACAACAAGACATGCGGTCTGTGAACCACTGTTAACTAGGTTGTGTTGATTTTTACTATTCTTAGCACTTTAATCCCTGTTCCTCCCCCTATCGGGGGCGGTCTATATGGCCTGGCTGATTATCCTGGCAAAATCTAATAACAAGACATGCGTTCTGGGAACCACTGTTAATGTTAACTAGGTTGTGTTAAGTTGTACTATTCTTTGCACTTTAACCCCTGTTACTTCCCCTATCAAGGGCGGTCTATAGGGCCTGCATGATTACCCTGACAAAGTATAACAACAAAACATGCGGTCTGGGACCCATGGTAACTAGGTTGTGTTAAGTAGTACTATTCTTAGCACTTTAATACCTGTTACTCCCCCTATCGGGGAAGGTCTATATGGCATGCATGATTACCCTGACAAAGTATAACAACAAAACATGCGGTCTGGGACCCATGGTGGTACTGGTATAACTAGGTTTTCTTAAGTATTACTATTCTTCGCAGTTTAATCCCTGTGATTGGTCTGTCCTCCTACTTCAAATTTGTCCAAAACACAAGTGGCTGTCTCCAAACAGTCTGGAGAGACGATAGATAGATAGATATACATAGATTGATAGTTAGATAGAATCGATAGAAGAGAATTAGATCGATTTGTTAAATATATAACTACCCTGACAAAGTATAATAATTAAACATGCGTTCTGGGACCCATGGTAACTCGGTTGTGTAAAGTAGTACTATTCTTAGCACTTTCATCCCTGTAACTCCTCCTATCGGGGGAGGTCTATATGGCCTGCATTATTACCCTGACAAAGTATAACAACAAGACACGCGGTCTGGGACCCATGGTAACTAGGTTGTGTTAAGTAGTACTTTTCAAAGCACTTTAATCCCTGTTACTCCCCCTATCGGGGGAGGTCTATATGGCCTGCATGATTACCCTGACAAACTATAATAACAAAACATGCGGTCTGGGACCCATGGTGGTTCTGGTATAACTAGGTTTTCTTAAGTATTACTATTCTTCCCAGTTTAATCCCTGTGATTGGTCTGTCCTCCTACTTCAAATTTGTCCAAAACACAAGTGGCTGTCTGAAAATAGTCCGGACAGAAGATAGATAGATAGATAGATAGATATACATAGATTGATAGTTAGATAGAATTGAAAGAAGAGAAATAGATAGATTTGTTAGATATATAATTACCCTGACAAAGTATAATAATTAAACATGCGGTCTGGGACCCATGGTAACTAGGTTGTGTTAAGTAGTACTATTCTTAGCACTTTCAGCCCTGTAACTCCCCCTATCGTGGGAGGTCTATATGGCCTGCATGATTACCCTGACAAAGTATAACAACAAGACACGCGGTCTGGGACCCATGGTAACTAGCTTGTGTTAATTAGTACTTTTCTTAGCACTTTAATCCCTGTTACCCCCCCTATCGGGGGAGGTCTATATGGCCTGCCTGATTACCCTGACAAAATATAATAATAAGACATGCGTTCTGGGACCCATGGTAACTAGCTTGTGTTAATTAGTACTTTTCTTAGCACTTTAATCCCTGTTACCCCCCCTATCGGGGGAGGTCTATATGGCCTGCCTGATTACCCTGACAAAATATAATAATAAGACATGCGTTCTGGGACCCATGGTAACTAGGTTGTGTTTTAAGTAGTACTAATCTTAGCACTTTAATCTCTGTAACTCCCCCTATCGGGGGAGGTCTATACGGCCTGCATGATTACCCATACAAAATATAATAATAAGACATCTGCTCTGGTTCTGGGACCCATGGTAACGTTGTGTTAAGTAGTACTGTTCTTAGCATTTTAATACCTGTTACTCACCCTATCGGGGGAGGTCTATATGGCCTGCATGATTACCCTAACAAAATATAATAACAAGACATGCGGTCTGGGACCCATGGTAACTAGGTTGTGTTAAGTAGTACTCTTCTTAGCATTTTAATACCTGTTACTCACCCTATCGGGGGAGGTCTATATGGCCTGCATGATTCCCCTAACAAAATATAATAATAAGACATATGCTCTGGGACCCATGGTAAGTTTGTGTTAAGTAGTACTGTTCTTAGCATTTCAAAACCTGTTACTCACCCTATCGGGGGAGGTCTATATGGCCTGCATGATTACCCTTACAAAATATAATAATAAAACATATGCTCTGGGACCCATGGTAACTAGGTTGTGTTAATTAGTACTGTTGTTAGTTTAATACCTGTTACAACACCGAATGGTGGGAGGTCTATATGGCCTGCATGATTAGCCGCACCCAACCCAAAAAAAAGCCATGCGGTCTTGGACTAAGACCCATGGCTAACTCGGTTGTTTAAAAAGTAGTACTATTCTTAGCACTTTCATCCCTGTTACTTCCAGGCCTCTCGGGGGTGGTCTACATGGCCATCATGATTATCCTAACAAAATACAACAATAAAACCTTGGCTCTTGATAGCCCGTAAATTTGCTGTATTTTGGTAGTACTGTTCTTATTAGTTTAATACCTGATACAACACCGAATGGTGGCAGGTCTATATGGCCTGCATGATTAGCCGCACCCAACCCAAAAAAAAGCCAAGCGGTCTTGGATTAACACCCATGGCTAACTCGGTTGTTTCAAGTAGTACTATTCTTAGCACTTTCATCCCTGTTACTTCCAGGCCTCTCGGGGGTGGTCTACATGGCCATCATGATTATCCTAACAAAATACAGCAATAAAACCTTGGCTCTTGATAGCACGTTAATTCGCTGTATTTTGGTAGTACTGTTCTTATTAGTTTAATACCTGATACAACACCGAATGGTGGTAGGTCTATATGGCCTGCATGATTAGCCGCACCCAACCCAAAAAAAAGCCAAGCGGTCTTGGACTAAGACCCATGGCTAACTCGGTTGTTTCAAGTAGTACTATTCTTAGCACTTTCATCCCTGTTACTTCCACGCCTCTCGGGGGTGGTCTACATGGCCATCATGATTATCCTAACAAAATACAACAATAAAACCTTGGCTCTTGATAGCCCGTTAATTTGCTGTATTTTGGTAGTACTGTTCTTATTAGTTTAATACCTGATACAACACCGAATGGTGGCAGGTCTATATGGCCTGCATGATTAGCCGCACCCAACCCAAAAAAAAGCCAAGCGGTCTTGGACTAAGACCCATGGCTAACTCGGTTGTTTCAAGTAGTACTATTCTTAGCACTTTCATCCCTGTTACTTCCACGCCTCTCGGGGGTGGTCTACATGGCCATCATGATTATCCTAACAAAATACAACAATAAAACCTTGGCTCTTAATAGCCCGTTAATTCGCTGTATTTTGGTAGTACTGTTCTTATTAGTTTAATACCTGATACAACACCGAATGGTGGCAGGTCTATATGGCCTGCATGATTAGCCGGAACCAAACCCAAAAAAAAGCCAAGCGGTCTTGGACTAAGACCCATGGCTAACTCGGTTGTTTCAAGTAGTACTATTCTTAGCACTTTCATCCCTGTTACTTCCACGCCTCTCTGGGGTGGTCTACATGGCCATCATGATTATCCTAACAAAATACAACAATAAAACCTTGGCTCTTCAAAGCCTGTTAATTGGCTTTATTTTGATAGTACTGTTCTTATTAGTTTAATACCTGTTACAACACTGAATGGTGGGAGGTTTATATGGCCTGCATGATTAGCCGCACCAAACCAAAAAAAAAAGGCATGTGGTCTTGTACTAAGACACATGGCTAACTCGGTTGTGTAAATTAGTACTATTCTTAGCACTTTAATCCCTGTTACTTCCAGGCCTCTCGGGGGTGGTCTACATGGCCATCATGATTACCCTCAACAAAATATAACAACAAGACGTGCGGTCAGGGAACCATGGTAAGGTTACTTCCTTTTGCAAAATCGAGTATAACAGTTGCAGGCAGAGGTTCTGATCCTGCATTATGGCTGCACCTCTCCCTAAAAGAGGCATCCGTTACAGAGTCTGTGGGCATGTATGCAAAGAGATGGCCTGCCTAAAAGGAGCAGCAAGGCAGTACAGGTCGCTCTCCTTCAGCCATTTTATATGATGGCCCACGAACCTCAACAGCCACAACAGCAGGAAACACTACCTATGCCATCCTTTTGAACAATAGAGTACAGGTATGGCATTGATTTTAGGAACACGGAGATAATTTTTAGGAACCGTGAAATTGAACTAAAAACCATGCTTGGACACCCAGTACAGTACAGGTCGTTCGCCTTCGACCATTTTATAAGAGGGTCCCGGACCCTCAACAAAAACATCAGCAGGAAAAAGGACATATGGCATCCTTTTGAACAATAGATTACAGGTAAGGCATTGATTTTAGAAACCCGGAGATAATTTTTAGGAAACAGGAAATAGAAAAAAACATTGATTGGACACCCAGTACACTTCTTTCTCCTTCGGCCTTTTTATAAGAGGGTCCAGGACCCTCAACAGAAACAACAGCAGGAAAGAGGACATATGGCATCCTTTTGAACAATAGATTACAGGTAAGGCATTGATTTTAGAAACCAGGAGATCATTTTTAGGAACCGTGAAATTGAACTAAAAACCATGCTTGGACACCCAGTACAGTACAGGTCGTTCTCCTTCAGCCTTTTTAGAAGAGGGTCCGGGACCCTCAACAAAAACAACAGCAGGAAAGAGGACATATGGCATGCTTTTGAACAATAGAGTACAGGTACAGCATTGATTTTAGAAACCCAGAGATCATTTTTAAGAAACGGGAAATAGAAAAAAACATTGATTGGACACCCAGTACACTTCTTTCTCCTTCGGCCTTTTTATTAGAGGGTCCAGGACCCTCAACCGAAACAACAGCAGGAAAGAGGACATATGGCATCCTTTTCAACAATAGATTACAGGTAAGGCATTGATTTTAGAAACCCTGAGATAATTTGTTGCAACCGGGAAATTGAACCAAAAAAATGATTGGACACCCAGTACACTTCTTTCTACTTCAGCCTTTTTATAAGAGGCTCCAGGACCCTCAACAGAAAAAACAGCAGGAAAGAGGACATATGGCATCCTTTTGAACAATAGAGTACAGTTACAGCATTGATTTTAGAAACCCAGAGATAATGTTTATGAACATGGAAATTGAACCAAAAAAATGATTGGATGGACACCCAGTACACTTCTTTCAACTTCAGCCTTTTTATAAGAGGCTCCAGGACCCTCAACAGAAACAACAGCAGGAAAGAGGACATATGGCATCCTTTTGAACAATAGAGTACAGGTACAGCATTGATTTTAGAAACCAACAGATATTTTTTATGAAACGGGAAATAGAAAAAAACATTGATTGGACACCCAGTACACTTCTTTAGCCTTAGGCCTTTTTATAAGAGGGTCCAGGACCCTCAACCGAAACAACAGCAGGAAGGAGGACATATGGCATCCTTTTGAAAAATAGATTACAGGTAAGGCATTGCTTTTAGAAACCCTGAGAATTTTTATAAACAGGGAAATTGAACCCAAAAAATGATTGGATGGACACCCAGTACACTTCTTTCTACTTCAGCCTTTTAATAAGAGGCTCCAGGACCCTCAACAGAAACAACAGCAGGAAAGAGGACATATGGCATCCTTTTGAACAATAGATTACAGGTAAGGCATTGATTTTAGAATCCCTGAGAGAATTTTTATGAACAGGGAAATTGAACCCAGAAAATGATTGGACACCCAGTACACTTCTTTCTACTTCAGCCTTTTTATAAGAGGCTCCAGGACCCTCAACAGAAACAACAGCAGGAAAGAGGACATATGGCATCCTTTTGAACAATAGAGTACAGGTACAGCATTGATTTTAGAAACCCAGAGATCATTTTTATGAAACGGGAAATAGAAAAAAACATTGATTGGACACCCAGTACACTTCTTTATCCTTAGGCCTTTTTATAAGAGGGTCCAGGACCCTCATACAAAACAACAGCCGGAAAGAGGACATATGGCATCCTTTTGAACAATAGAGTACAGGTACAGCATTGATTTTAGAAACCCGGAGATAATTTTTAGGAAACGGGAAATAGAAAAAAACATTGATTGGACACCTAGTTACACTTCTTTCTCCTTCAGCCTTTTTATAAGAGGGTCCAGGACCCTCAACAGAAACAGCAGCAGGAAAGAGGACATATGGCATCCTTTTTAACAATAGAGTGCAGGTAAAGCATTGATTTTAGAAACCCAGAGATAATTTTTATGAAACAGGAAATAGAAAAAAACATTGATTGGACACCCAGTACACTTCTTTTTCCTTCTGCCTTTTTATAAGAGGGTCCAGGACCCTCAACAGAAACAACAGCAGGAAAAAGGACATATGGCATCCTTTTGAACAATAAAGTACAGGTAAGGCATTGATTTTAGAAACCCGGATATAATTTGTTGCAACCGGGAAATTGAACCAAAAAAATGATTGGTCACCCAGTACACTTCTTCCTACTTCAGCCTTTTTATAAGAGGGTCCTGGACCCTCAACAAAAACAACAACTGGAAAGCTGACATTTTGCATCCTTTTGAACAATAGAGTACAGGTACCGCATTGATTTTAGAAACCCGGAGATAATTTTTAGGAACCGGGAAATTGAACAAAAAAAATGATTGGACACCCAGTACACGTCGTTCTCCTTCAGCCTTTTTATAAGAGGGTCCAGGACCCTCAACAGAAACAACAGCAGGAAAGAGGACATATGCCATCCTTTTGCACAATCGAGTACAGGTATGGCATTGATTTTAGGAACCCGGAGATAATTGAGAGGAACCGGGAACATTTTACAAAAAATGTGCTTCCACGACCCTCAACAGGCACAACAGCATGAAACACCACATATGCCACCCTTTTGCACAATAGAGTACAGGTATGGCATAGATGGAACCCGGAGATAATTTAGAGCAACCAAGAGACGGATAAAGATGCTTTGTCGGTCCTCCTCCTTCGAATTTGGGGAACTGCACGTGCAATTTAATGGTCCACCAGATATGAGTGGTGTGTTAAGTTGTACTATTCTTAACAGTTTAATCACTGTTATGTGCCTTATTTTTTCCTTTGAGTTTTGTACCCTCAGAGCAGCAGCAGAGGACAGAAACATTAGGCATGTACAAATGAATGAAAAATTGGGTATTGTTGTAGCCGCTGCTGTAGCAGCGGCCAGAAAAATTGATGTTTGTAAAACAGTTAGAAAGTGCCCTAAAACCTTGCGTCTTGAACACTAGTTGTTGGCGGATAAGTCACGCAAGTCATCCTGCATTATAAGAAAAAAAAAGCCAGCATGTGTACCAGTTGTAGCCCAAGCCAGCTCATCTCATCATCAGGCCTTTTTTACTCAAATGTATCGCCCAATGTCAGTCCCTTCGGGATCCATCCCTCATTCATTTTAATAAAGGTGAGATAGTCAAGGCTTTTTTGACCTAGGCGACTTCTCTTCTCAGTGACAAAACCTCCTGCTGCACTGAAGGTCCTTTCGGACAGGACACTTGAAGCGGGGCAGGCCAGAAGTTCCATTGCAAATTGGGATAGCTCAGGCCACAGGTCAAGTCTACACACCCAGTAGTCAAGGGGTCCATCACTCCTCAGAGTGTCGAGATCTGCAGTTAATGCTAGGTAGTCTGCTACCTGTCGGTTGAGTCTTTCTCTGAGGCTGGATCCCGAAAGGCTCTGGCGATGCATGGGAGTTAAAAAGGTACGCATGTCCTCCATCAACAAGACGTCAGGAAAGCGTCCTGTCCTTGCCGCCGTGGTCGTGGGAGGAGGAGGAGGATTACTTTCATCTCTTCCCCTGTTACATTCCCGTTGTGCTGTGACATCACCCTTATACGCTGTGTAAAGCATATTTTTTAATTTATTTTTAAAATGCTCCATCCTTTCCGACTTGCGGGAATTTGGTAACATTTCAGGCACTTTATGCTTATACCGGGGGTCTAGTAGCGTGGACACCCAGTACAGGTCGTTCTCCTTCAGCTTTTTTATACGAGGGTCCCTCAATAGGCACAACAGCATGAAAGAACCCATTTGAACAAGGTTGGATGCAGAGCTAATCATGTCCCGTTCCTCGTCCTCACTGATCTCACTGAGAGTATCTTCTTCCCCCCAGCCACGTACAACACCACGGGTACCAGAGAGGTGACAACGAGCACCCTGGGATGCCTGTTGTGCTCGGTCTTCCTCCTCCTCCTCAAAGCCACATTCCTCCTCTGACTCCTCTTCCTCACAATCCTCTTCCTGCGTTGCCGCAGGTCCAGCAAGCGATGCTGATAAGGCTGTTTGTGGGGGTGATGGACACCACAACTCTTCCTCTTCCTCTTCACGCTCATCTACGGCCTGATCCAGCACTCTTCGCAGGGCACGCTCCAGGAAGTAAACAAATGGTATGATGTCGCTGATGGTGCCTTCGGTGCGACTGACAAGGTTTGTCACCTCCTCAAAAGGACGCATGAGCCTACAGGCATTGCGCATGAGCGTCCAGTAATTTGGTACAAATCCCCAGCTCCCCAGAGGCTGTCCTAGCACCCCGGTCATACAAATACTCATTAACAGCTTTTTCTTGAAGGAGCAGGCGGTCAAACATTAGGAGTGTTGAATTCCACCGTGTCGGGCTGTTGCAAATCAAGCACCTCACTGGCAGGTTGTTTCGACGCTGGATATCGGACAAGTGCGCCATGACCATGTAGGAATGCCTGAAATGGCCACACACCTTCCTGGCCTGCTTCAGGATGTCCTGTAAGCCTGGGTACTTATGGACAAATTGTTGTACAATCAGATTACACACATGTGCCATGCACGGCACATGTGTCAACTTGCCCAATTTCAATGCCGCCACCAAATTACTTCCATTGTCAGAAACAACCTTGCCAATCTCCAGTTGGTGCGGAGTCAGCCACTGATCCACCTGTGCGTTCAGGGCGGTCAGGAGTGCTGGTGCGGTGTGACTCTCCACTTTCAGGCAAGTCAACCCCAAGATGGCGTGACACTGCCGTACCCGGGATGTGGAATAGTACCTGGGGAGCTGGGGGGTGCCATTGATGTGGAGCAAGACGCAGAAGCAGAAGAGGACTCAGCCAAGGAAGAGGTTATGGAAGAGGTTATGGAAGAGGATGGAGTAGGAGGAGTAGAGGAGGTAGCAGCAGGCCTGCCTGCAAGTTGTGGCGGTGTCACCAACTCTTCTGCAGAGCCATGCATTCCATGCTTGTCAGACGTCAGCAAGTTTACCCAATGAGCAGTGTAGGTGATATACCTGCCCTGACCATGCTTTGCAGACCGGCTATCCGTGGTCATATGGACCCTTGCCCCAACGCTGTGTGCCAGACATGCCATAACTTCCTGTCGAACAACAGAGTACAGGTTTGGGATTGCCTTTTGTGAAAAGAAATTTCTGCCCGGTACCTTCCACTGCGGTGTCCCAATAGATACACATTTTTTGAAAGCATCAGACTCCACCAGCTTGTATGGTAAAAGCTGGCGGGCTAAGAGTTCAGACAAGCCAGCTGTCAGATGCCGGGCAAGGGGGTGACTTTGAGAAATTGGCTTCTTACGCTCAAACATGTCCTTGACAGACAGCTGACTGTGGGCAGATGACCAGGAACTGCTACGTAAGAGAGACTCAGTGGAGGATGGTTGAGAGGGGTCAAGGAGGACAGCAGTGGTTGACGTGGCTGAAGATGCTGGAGCAGGAGGAGGAGGGCGGCTTTCAGTTTGTGTGCTGCTTCTACTCATGTGTTCTTCCCATCAGCGTTTGTGATGGGAGACCATGTGCCTTCGCAAAGCAGTTGTACCTAGGTGGGTGTTGGACTTCCCACGACTCAGTTTCTTTTGGCACAGGTTGCAAATGGCATCGCTGTTGTCAGAGGCAGACACACAAAAAAAATGCCACACTGCTGAGCTCTGCAATGACGGCATTCTGGTGGTGGCAACAGCATGCGTTGATGGGCGTCGGCGTGCTGTCTGGCTGACCCTGGGTGACGATGCATGCTGTCTGACTGTGCCACTAGCTCCTTGCAACGACCTCCCCCTGCTTCCAACTCATCTCCTCCTCCTCCTCTCTGTCTCCCCATCTGAACTTTCCCCCTCTTCTTCTTCTCTTCTAGCAGGCACCCACGTGACATCCACCGACACATCATCATCAACTGCTTCACTTGTATCTGACACATCAAGAAAGGAAGCAGCAGCGGGTACAACATTATCATCATCATCACACCGTACCTCCATGTCTGTAATGCTGCCTGACTGAGACATATCACTGTTATCTACATCCTCTGTCAATGATGGTTGCGCATCACTCATTTCTTCCAACTGATGTGTCAATAACTCCTGTGACAGATCAAGCGAAGCGGCTGTGGTGCTAGTGTTGGTGGTGGCGACAGGCGGGCGAGTGGCACTGGTCACTAGTTGAGACGTGCAAAACAGTTAAGAGTGAGTGCACCTATTGGATTGAGACAGCTCAACCCTGATAAACAGCTGTTCCTTCAAACAACTGTGAGGGATCGATGGGGTAAAAAACAAGTGAGGGGAGCTGTGTGTATTTTAATACATAAATAATATGTGTTACCGTGACCTTTAAATGAGCTTCTCGTATTGGTTTCAAAATTCAATCATAATATATATTGCGCTGTGATAAGGTAAACAAATAGGTGAAAATTGGGTGAAAAATAGTGAAAATATGACTACAAGAGGTTAAAAAACAAAATATTTAATTGTTGCCATACAAAACAATATTGGACTAGATAACATATTCTGATAGGATAATAAGTGGTAAAGAGCTCTATTACCTTGCGTATATTATATATTAAAATTCCTTAATCACAAGTTAAAATTGACAATAAATTCACAATAAATTCATGCTATAGTGTTCAAAGCATATGATAAAAACAGATTAAGTTAAAATAATTAACGTAGGAGGTGGAAATAAATGTTCATCTGATGAATTGCAAGTATCTTTTGATGTGACTTTAAATGTGACTTTTAGTTGGAAATGAAATTACTCACAGTTTGCTTGAAATAATTTTTCAGGTGTCTGATTGGTTGAAACAGACAAGCCTTTATGTGAATAAAATAATTTTTCGCTGTAGTTAAAACTTGTAGATCGAAATTGTAGATGAAGATAACAACTACTGGATGGTAAAGATGCTGAAACTGTTTACCTAAACTGGGTTTGCAGGAGTTTCAGTTGTTGATAAAACTTGGTTCTATATGTAACGTAGGAGGTGGAAATAAATGTTCATCTGATGAATTGCAAGTATCTTTTGGTGTGACTTTAGATGTGACTTTTAGTTGGAAATGAAATTACTCACAGTTTGCATGAAATAATTTTTCAGGTGTCTGATTGGTTGAAACAGACAAGCCTTTATGTGAATAAAATAATTTTTCCGCTGTAGTTGAAACTTGTAGATAGAAATTGTAGATGAAGATAACAACTACTGGATGGTAAAGATGCTGAAACTGTTTACCTAAACTGGGTTTGCAGGAGTTTCAGTTGTTGATAAAACTTGGTTCTGTATATTTAAACTGTTATCTAAGACTTGGTTTGCAGGAGTTTCAGTTGTTGGTATGACTTAATTATAGAAACTGTTTACCTTGTATTTATTTGCTGGAGTTTCTATTTTTCTGGTTGCGTGAGGTGTTTGAACGCTTCTCTTTGTAGGTGTCTGTTTGTAGCTGAAACTATATACCCTCCCAGGGTTTGCTGGAGCTTCAGTGATTGATGGTTGATCTGTAGTGAAACTGTTTACCTAGGAAAGGTTTGCAGGAGTTTCAGACCACCTGTTGGTTATAAAAATCTTTTCTTAAGAGTTGCTGGAGCTGTATACCTTTTTCAAGGTTTGCTGGAGCTTCAGGACTGGTGAGTGTCCACTTTAAGTCTTGTGGTGCTCGGTGTATAGCAATCACCAGTAACAGATTTTTTCGTGTTCAATCCTGGGTAGTCTCAGATGCAGACTTGAGTTGTTGGAGTGCACACTAGGGGCAAATCTACGCGTTTCGGCTTCAGCCTTTATCAAGACCTAGTTGAGACGTGCCCAAAGCACAGCTGGACGTAGATGGTGCGTCAAGGTTAGGAGGACTAGGAGCGGAAGCTGTAGAAGATTGGGTGTCCTGTGTTAGCCATTCAACTAGGTCCTCCTCAGAACTTTTCGCGTCCCCCCTGGCACCCGGTGTCTGAACAATGTGCATATTTGTAGGGTCTAAAGGAATCACAGCACCACAACCACGACCACGGAACCTGCGGGGTGGCCTGCCTCTGCCTGTCATTTTTTTTTAAATGTACACTTACAATACTATTACACAAATTATGAGTGGTGGCACTGGGCAAGTGGGCACCGTATACGCTGTGAGACTGACAACAAAAAAAGACTGATGTTTCAAAGACAACAAATATGATTGTTGGCACTAGTTGGCAAATGGGCCTGTCTGGCACACACGCTGGGAGGAAGGCAACTGCAATTAGATTAAACTAGCTGAGTCATGCTTCTTAGTCCAAAAATTGTTTTTACCAAAAATTGACAATACTGTTAGAACAAATATGATTGGTGGCACTAGTTGGAAACGGCAAGTGGGCCTGGCACACACGCTGGCAGGCAGGCAACTGCAATTCAATGGCACTAGGAGACTGAAGATTCAAAGTCCAAAAAGTTATGATTTAATTTTTTTTCAATACTGTTACCAGAAATATGATTGGTGGCAGTAGTTGGCTAGTGGGCCTGGCACACAGGCTGGCAGGCAGGAGGAAAGTGCAATTCAATGGCACGAGCAAACTGATGATTCACAATCTAACAATTTTTAATTTTAAATATTAACAATACTGTTACAACAAATATGATTGGTGTAACTAGTTGGCAAGTGGGCCTGGCACACAGGCTGGCAGGCAGGAGGTAACTGCAATTCAATGACACTAGGAGACTGAAGATTCACAGTCAAAAAACTTATGATTTAAATTTGTTTCAATACAGTTACAAGAAATATGATTGTTGGCACTAGTTGGCTAGTGGGCCTGGCACACACGCTGGCAGGCAGGAGGAAACTGCAATTCAATAGCACGAGCAAACTGATGATTCACAATCTGAGAATTTTTAATTTTAAATATTAACAATACTGTGACAACAAATATGATTGGTGTAACTAGTTGGCAAGTCGGCCTGGCACACAGGCTGGCAGGCAGGAGAAAAATGCAATTCAAGGGCACTGGTAGACTGCAGATTCACAGTCAAAAAAGTGATGATTTACAATTTTTTCAATACTGTTAATAGAAATATGATTGGTGGCACTAATTGGCTAGTTGGGCCTGGCACACAGGCTGGCAGGCAGGAGGAAAGTGTAATTCAATGACACGAGCAAACTGATGATTCACAATCACAATCTAACAATTTTTAATTTTAAATATTAACAATACTGTTACAACAACTATGATTGGTGTAACTAGTTGGCAAGTGGGCCTGGCACACAGGCTGGCAGGCAGGAGGAAACTGCAATTCAATGGCACTAGGAGACTGAAGATTTACAGTCAAAAAACTTATGATTTAAAAAAATTTCTATACTGTTACAAGAAATATGATTGGTGGCACTAATTGGCTAGTTGGGCCTGGCACACAGGCTGGCAGGCAGGAGGAAAGTGCAATTCAATGGCACGAGCAAACTGATGATTCACAATCACAATCTAACAATTTTTAATTTTAAATATTAACAATACTGTTAGAACAAATATGATTGGTGTAACTAGCTGGCAAGTCGGCCTAGCACACAGGCTGACAGGCAGGAGGAAAGTGCAATTCAATGGCACAAGCAAACTGATGATTCACAATCACAATCTAACAATTTTTAATTTTAAATATTAACAATACTGTGACAACAAATATGATTGGTGTAACTAGTTGGCAAGTCGGCCTGGCACACAGGCTGGCAGGCAGGAGGAAAATGCAATTCAAGGGCACTAGTGGACTGCAGATTCACAGTCCAAAAAGTGATGATTTACAATTTTTTCAATACTGTTACAAGAAATATGATTGGTGGCACTAATTGGCTAGTTGGGCCTGGCACACAGGCTGGCAGGCAGGAGGAAAGTGCAATTCAATGGCACGAGCAAACTGATGATTCACAATCAAACAATGTTTAATTTTAAATATTAACAATACTGTTACAACAACTATGATT
This sequence comes from Bombina bombina, assembly GCF_027579735.1. Lineage (NCBI taxonomy): Eukaryota > Metazoa > Chordata > Amphibia > Anura > Bombinatoridae > Bombina > Bombina bombina. The sequence continues at coordinate 34,781,456 of NC_069503.1, forward strand.
GGTGTAACTAGTTGGCAAGTGGGCCTGGCACACAGGCTGGCAGGCAGGAGGAAACTGCAATTCAATGGCACTAGGAGACTGAAGATTTGCAGTCAAAAAACTTATGATTTAAAAAAATTTCTATACTGTTACAAGAAATATGATTGGTGGCACTAATTGGCTAGTTGGGCCTGGCACACAGGCTGGCAGGCAGGAGGAAAGTGCAATTCAATGGCACGAGCAAACTGATGATTCACAATCGAACAATTTTTAATTTTAAATATTAACAATACTGTTACAACAACTGTGATTGGTGTAACTAGTTGGCAAGTGGGCCTGGCACACAGGCTGGCACTAGTGGTGGCAGGCTGGCCTGTGAACTAATATTAAATAACACTCGAAGAGTGATGTAAAAGTTTTTTTAAAAACATTTAATGTTATGTTACAACAGATAGGAGTGGTGGACTGGCACTGAGGATGGAAGTAGGCACAGTATATGCTGGCAGCCTGACACACAGGCTGGCACTAATGGCAGCCTGGCTACTAAAATTTAATAACTCTAGAAGAGGACTCATGTTAAAAAAAAATTTAAATAAAATTTACACTAATGTTGTTACACTAGATATAAGTGGTGGAAAAAAATAAATAAATTGTGTAACACTATATGATGTGGGCCAGAAACACACAGGCCTGATGGAAAAAGAAATTAAATTACACTAGCAAAATGATTTAATTTTTTTTTTTTTACTTTAAAGTAATGTAAAGCAGATATGAGTCATGGCTGGTAGGTAGGGCAGCGATTTAACACAGTATGCTGTGTAAGTGAGAAAAACACAGGCCTGATAGAAAATGAAGTTAGATTACACTAGCAAAATAATTTAAAAGTTTATATTTTAATATTAAAATAATGTTAAGCAGATATGAGTGGTGGCACTGGCTGGCTGCTACGTAGGGCAGCAATTAACAACAGTATGCTCTGTAAGTCAGATAGACAGTTAGACACAGGCCTGATAGAAAATGAAATTAGATTACACTAGCAAAATGATTTAAAAGTTTTTTTTAAAATTTAAAATAATGTTATAAGCGGATATGACCACTGGTGGCTGGCACAGAGCAATGAACCAGAGTATATGCTGTGTGACACAGGCCTGATAGAAAATGAAAATAAATTACATTAGCAAAATAATTTCAAATTTTTGTTGGTTAAATTTAAACTAATGTTGTTAGGCAGATATCAGTGGTGGCACTAATCACAGCATATGCTGTGAGCCTCACACACAGGCTGAAAGCCAGGCAAATGCTAATAAAAATACTAAGGAAAAAAAAAACGGCTGAAGTTATAGCCCTAAAAGGGCTTTTTGGGGTGCTGTCCTTGCAGCAGAGATGAGTCCTTCAGGACTGTAGTGGACACTAAATACACTAGCCTAGCTATCTATTTCCCTATAATGTCAGCAGCAGCAACACAAAACGTCCTCTCACTAAGAAAGCAAGGTCGTTATGAGTCTAAAATGGCTGCTGCCCAGGACCTGGGAGGGTCTGTGAGGGAGTGTCTGATGCCGATTGGCTCTAATGTGTCAGAAGGCTGTGACATACAGGGTCAAAGTTTCCTCAATGATGACACATAGGGGGCGGATCGAACATCGCATGTGTTCGCCCGCAGCGGCGAACGCGAACAAGCTGAGTTTGCCGTGAACCGTTCGCGGGCGAACAGTTCGGGACATCACTACTGTCAAACTTAATTGGATCAATTCTAAAGTCTAAACTTTACATGGAGTTACAGTTGACTTAGCTTTAACTTCCTATCTTTTGTTCTTTTGTGAGCATTAGAAGTATTTATCATAGAACATGCATTTTAAATCTCCATTTTACATTAAACAAGGAAAAAACCATACAAGTAGTATTCAATTCAACAAAAAAAACAAAAGACAAATAATACTTAAGTGAATTAAAAGTCACAAAGTCCCAAAGTTATCTGTTCCTTTCCAACGTTATCATCAGGATGAGGGGATGAGGAAAAGAAGTACAAGATCCTGTTGTAGATTCAGCTTTATCCTTGGGTGGTGAAGCTTTTAACCTCTGTTCGTTTCTTAACAAGACCAGTCCTCAAATAGCCATGCTAATAAGAGGGAGAAAAAAAAAAAAAAAGAGCCCCACATGTGTGTATCTGCAGCAAAACACTATAGCCTAAAGTAGATGTATACAGGGTACTCACAATATTCTCTGGCACTCTTTGTGCCTATAGATACAGGCTGGGCCTTCAACAGCAGCCCAGCTCGCTGTTTCCCAGGGTTATCCCAGAAGTGGACTCATAGGAGGGCCATGATGAACAAGAAGAAAACAGAGATACAACATACATGCGTGAGTCTGTTATACACAAATGATATCTTGAAAAGAGTAGTCACAGGGTACTCACAAAAACAGCGGTACTGTAGTGTGCCAAATGAGGCAGGCTGGACCTTCAGCAGCAGTCCAGCTTGCTGAATCCAAAGGGGGCCAATTTAGACCTCAGACAGAACGAAAAAAAAAAGACAAGTATGTGCAACACATGTGTGAATCCATAACAAAAACCAAATATACTGTACTGTAGATAAACTCAGGGTACTCACAAAAGTAGCAGCACCTCTGTGCCAAATTATACAGGCTGGGCCTTTCACAGCAGCCCAGCTCGCTGGTTATAGTCTGTTCCCATTGTTAACTTTTCTGGAGAGTGCTCTTTCACTTTTTTTTTTTTTTTTTTTATTTGATTTATCTATTTATCTGTTTAGAGTTCAAGCTCAATGTTGCTTCTGTAGGGCTTATTTTCCCACAGTTAATCAGAGATAGATTGGGCTTGGAGGGAAATACAGAGAGAGGTCAAAGTGAGGCCAAGTCCCGCCTAAACATTAACCCTTGCCTTCCACAGACCTTATATATGATATGGGGGTTTCAAAAGCTGCAACCTTCTAACTAATGCAGCCTAATAGTACCATGCATCCAATAGTTGGATCCAGCTCGCGGTGAGAGTGCGAGCGAGGAAGTACCAAACTCAAGGCAATAAAAAAGTGCTATCATGGAGGGGGGCGGGGCCAACTAACTAAGAGATCAGACGTGTTTTCATGGAGCTCCTCTGCTCTAACTAATTGAAGATAGATAAATATACAATTCTCTGGCAGCCTACATCTTTAAACTTCCCAGAAACTGAGAGTGATCATGTCTGTCAACTCTGCTAAGAACACATTTACAATCGGTGGATGTTTGGAGCTATACCAATGACATTGCAGTTTGAGGCCTAAATATTCTAATGAACAGGTGAGGGTATCATCTTCCTAACATTTTCGGAGGGTCCATTCCTTAAAACCAGCCAAATGGAACTAGATGCCGCGCTACACCGGTTCGAGGATCGGGTCAATGTGATCCTGGAAAATCACTTTTCGGATATGAGCTTACTAATTAAGCAACTCTCTGATCTGTTCCCCACCACATGCAGCAGACAAGATGGCGGCGAAGCATCAGGAACCTCTGTGGCTATTGATATACAGCCTCCACACACTTCAGATCTCACTGTCCCACTGAAAGCAGCTAAAGTCCCAGAAGGGACAGACAGGAGTCTTCACGATTGGAGCGGGGAGAGATATCGCCACAGCCTGACAATGCCCGACTCGGGATTTGCTATGCGCACCTACCTGGAGGATCGCATGAGAGCTATATCGGGTAAGCTGATCGGTGGTCCTGTCTCGAGTTCTCCGCCTCCCGGATGGGCGAATGTTTCCGCTTCTCTAGCCTTAGGTCTCGGTGGCACAGAGAGAAGCCGTTTTGCCTGGTCACATGTCTACTCCACTCCAGTGCAGATGTTAGAGTTGGGAGCAACAACGGCCACAGGAGTGGGCTAAGAGGTGGTTATCGTGGAGGTTCACAATGGCCTGGAGTGTCTCTTTGGATTTGTGAGTTGAGACTCTTTTGTTTGGGTCACAGCCTGTCTTGTGATACCTCGCACGCTGAGTGTGATCTATGTGCATGTACACCAGCTGCATTGTGTTAGAACATGTATATCTATCGTCATGGCCGACTACAGCAGCTACAGACTTAATAGAGACTTGCTGGCCTTAAGAGACATTTATGAAGACTATTATGTCGGATACAGCTGTCCCCCCGGTCAGTTTGGGACCTTTATTTTGGTTTCGGCTGTTTCTCTGTTAGAAACTTTCCACTTCCAGGATCTCAGTTACTCACTTTGAATAAACGCTACATAATGCCTAATTCTGGGATACAAATCAGACATGGGAATGCTATGCTATTAAATTACCCAGCAACTATTGCCAGTGTCTGACATATGCTTATGAATAATCCCATGGCCATATGGGTCCTTAAGCTAATATTACTGTTGAATGGGTTTACATCTGTTTAATATACATATTGTTAGCTCACTCTATTTCTATTATTTATGGCATAACTTGGAATGTCCTGGAGCTTAGTCCCCTTAGACTGGTGCTTCAAGCATATTTTAATAGGACAGCTAAGTTTACTGTATATTTCACAGCTCCTACTGTTATATCTTGATATCTAATTGTGCTCTTTCGTGTCACTTCCAATATTTACTCTACAGTTCTCTGTTTTCACAGTTTGCAGGTTTATAATATGATCTAAGGGAGTCTCTATGTTTAATCTATATATCTATCATAGTACATATTTATTGAGACAGCTAACTCATTGTTTTATCCCTCGGTCACATACACTGGAACATGGTTATATGTGAGTTGCCTGGCACCCTCCAGAGAATGCTGTTGCATCTTTTGGGTCAGGTAGTAATCATAGCCTCCTACAATTATACAATTTAGTCCATATAAACTCCTACAACCCGGATGTAACCATCACATGTATGCAGATTTAGTCTTGAGATAGTAGATAAGCAATATTCTATTAGATAGTCCCTATATTAGCTCCACATAACCCTCTAGGAATTGGGCTCTAAGTTATTATTGGTATAATAACTGACTCACTAATCAGTCACAGCTAAAAACACTGAAAATCTGCTCCCTGCCAAAGCGTATTATTAGTGGTCCGTATTTACTAAGCCCAATTCCCCACCCTCTCTAGTTTCATGAGCCAACATAATACTACCCCTATATTTGATCACAGAGGCTACACAACCAGAAGCCCATGACCCCCTCATAACCATCTAAGATCTCATAAATGCGAGACTTTCCTATTATAAATACCCCATAATGTGTTGCTCTCCCTCATCCCTAGCCTGAAATGCTGAGTTTAATACTAGTACATATTATTTGTTCCTGATGAGCCCCTCTTCTCCCTTTCCCGCCGGTACTTATTGCCTGCGGGTCATATCCCTATTCCTTTTTCCCGCATCGCCTATGGTGGCACTTCCCTAGGAGAGGGGCTCACCCAGAGGTCCCCTATACTCCAAACATCCTAATGTCCCCCCTCCACATAGTATTGTAGAGAGACTTTTTTCTTTCATGTAATTAGCAAGAGTCCATGAGCTAGTGATGTATGGGATATACATTCCTACCAGGAGGGGCAAAGTTTCCCAAACCTTAAAATGCCTATAAATACACCCCTCACCACACCCACAATTCAGTTTTACAAACTTTGCCTCCTATGGAGGTGGTGAAGTAAGTTTGTGCTAGATTTCTACGTTGATATGCGCTTCGCTGCAGGCTGAAGCCCGGTTTTCCTCTCAGAGTGCAGTGAATGTCAGAGGGATGTGAGAGAGTATTGCCTATTTGAATACAATGGTCTTCCTCTAGGGGATCTATTTCACAGGTTCTCTGTATCGGTCGTAGAGATTTCTTCTCCTACCTCCCTTTTCAGATCGACGATATACTCTTATATACCATTACCTCTACTGATTCTCGTTTCAGTACTGGTTTGGCTATCTACTTTATGTAGATGAGTGTCTTAGGGTAAGTAAATCTTATTTTATTTATGACACTCTAAGCTATGGTTGGGCACTTTATATGTAAAGTTCTAAATATATGTTTTAAACTTATATTTGCCATGATTCAGGATATTCAGTATTCCTTCTTTCAGACTGTCAGTTTAATTTTTTTGGGAAAATGCTTATGAATTAATATTTTTTCTTACCTTAAAAATATTCAAATTGACTTTTTTCCTTGCGGCTGTTAGGCTCGCGAGGGCAGAAAATGCTTTAATTTATTGCGTCATTTTTGGCGCAAACTTTTTTGGCGCAAAATTTTTGTCATTTCCGGCGCCATAGTTGACGCCGGAAGTTTTTTCATGGTTGCGACATTTTGTGACGCATGTGTGTTACAGACGTTTTTTTGCGCCAAAAAATGTGGGCGTCATTCTTGGCGCCAAAAAATGTGGGCGTTATACTTAGCGCCACTTTTTTTCACATTATTTAAGTCTCATTTTTTTGTTGCTTCTGGTTACTAGAGGTTTGTTTGTTTTGCATTTTTTTCCCCATTCCTGAAACTGTCATTTAAGGAATTTGATAATTTTGCTTTATATGTTGTTTATTTCTATTACATATTGCAAGATATTTCAAACACTGTTCCTGTATCAAGAAATGCTGAGGGATTCCTGTTGACTGACATCAGTCCTACCAAAGCTAAGTTCATTTATTTTAATGTTATGAATGTTTATCTTTAGCTATGGTTTGTAATAAGTTATCATGATTAACTTTTACATGCAGAATCCATTAGTATTTATGCTTTATATATTGCTATTCTTTTTACATCTTATGTACAAGATATACTTAGAAATTTATAAGAATATTTTTCTGATTCTATTTTAAAGGCTTTGTCTGACATCCCGCCTTCTAATAAAATTTTTAGGTCTTTTTCAAACTTCTTTTTTAGTTGATGAAGTTTCAAATGACCAACAACATAATGAATTATCCTTCTCTGATGGTGTTTTTTTCTCATTCAGAATTTTTCTTCATCAGATATTGACACTAACAAATCTACTTTTTTATTTTTTAATAGAGTACATTTGCTCTTTGTTCAAAAGGTGTTGATTATTTTGGATATTGAAGTAACTAGTTCTTTTGATTTTAAAGACTAGCTAACATTTAAATTCTGCTTATTTTTCTTCTGTGATTTCTTCAGAGGTTTTTTTCCAGTTCCTGATACTAGGGAATGGAATAGGCTGAGAATTTTCTTTTAGTCCTTCTTTAAGGTTTTTAAATTGTATTCTTTGCCGGCAGTTAGTTTTGAGGAAAGATTCCCCAAGTTAATGGGGCTATCTCTACTCCTGCTAAATATACTATTATTCTTATAGCAAATAGTATTTATTTTTTTCCTTCAGATGGTTGTATCTTATTTAAGGAAAATTATTTTCAGGTACTTTTCTTAGACCTGTAATTTATTTGGCTGATGTTGCAATTGCTTCATCTTTCTGGTTGGATACTTCAAGATCAAGTATCGGATTATGATTTGTTTAGCATTGTTAAAAGGACAAAATCTACTACTCATTTGAAGTTCAGACTAAGTGCTATTGCATTGTCTTGCTATCTTGCATTTGTTGATTGTGCAAGTCCAGTATGTTGACTGGTCCTTTAACTTGTTTAACATGCTAATAATTTCATTTGTGTTGTCATTTTATTAAATATTTTCGCAAATGAGGTTTAATCTATGTCTTTAGCTATTTTAGCTAGAAGAACTTTGTGATTTCAATCTTGGAATGCTAATTTGATTTCTAAAATCCATATTTCTTTTTTTCCAAGATAATCAATTATTTGGTTCATAATTGGATTCAATTCTTTAACTGTTACTCTGGGCTTCAAGATTGAGTTCTAAGACTAAAACTTTAAGCTTATATTAGTTTTCTGTTCTTACTAAGGAACGGAATCCTGAATTCTTCCCCAAGTAAGATGTTTATAATCAGTGGCGACTCTAGGAAGAATATATAGGGGGGGGGCACATAAGATACCACAGTCAAAACTGGGGGGGGCACTAATAATTTTCACGACTAAATCATACCATTTAAAATAAACTAAATAAATATATATAAATAAGATTCCAAAATACCAGAGTAATGCGGTATGCAATCATACCTTTTTATTGTACTAATCTAATACTTAAAAGAAAAGCTGTTGAGAGTTGTCCTTTCTTCCTCGGCTATAGCTTCAGACCTGAGAGAGGAAAACTATCAAAAGCTTTTCTTTATAGTTTAAAGCAATTTCAGCAAACACCAGTGCTCTGTAAATCAGTGATTTTTAACCTTTTTTTTGCCGTGGCACACTTTTTTACATTAAAAAATCCTGTGGCACACCACCATCCGAAAATTTTAAAAAAAATCACACATTGTAGCCTAATACAGCATATATATATATATATACATACACACAAACACACACATACTGTATGTATTGTGCTGTTATGCCATGCCTCCTACAAACTACCCCTGCACTGGGAGTAAAAAACAAGCAAAGTTTAAAAAATATGTCACACTGTTGTCAGTCTGCCGTGGCACACCTGAGGATCTCTCACGGCACACTAGTGTGCCACGGCACACTGGTTGAAAAACACTGCTGTAAATAATCCCCTTTGTTAAATTTGTCACTAATGAAGACCAACAAACTCAGTGAGCCAAATTCTCTCCCACTCTCTCTGACTGACAGTAAGCCAAATTCTAACCCAGTCTCTCTGACAGTGAACCAAATTCCCTCCCAGTCTCTCTGACAGACAGTGAGCCAAATTCTCTCCCAGTCTCTCTGACAGACAGTGAGCCAAATTCTCTCCCAGTCTATCTGACAGACAGTGAGTCAAATTCTCTCCCAGTCTATCTGACAGACAGTGAGCCAAATTCTCTCCCAGTCTATCTGACAGACAGTGAGCCAAATTCTCTCCCAGTCTATCTGACAGACAGTGAGCCAAATTCTCTCCCAGTCTATCTGACAGACAGTGAGCCAAATTCTCTCCCAGTCTATCTGACAGACAGTGAGCCATATTCTCTCCCAGTCTATCTGACTGACAGTGAGCCACATTCTCTCCCAGTATATCTGACTGACAGTGAGCCAAATTCCCTCCCAGTCTCTCTGACAGTGAGCCAAATTCTCTCCCAGTCTCTCTGACAGACAGTAAGCCAAATTCTCTCCCAGTCTATCTAACATACAGTAAGCTAAATTCTCTCCCAGTTTATCTGACAAACAGTGAGCTAAATTCTCTCCCAGTCTCTCTGACAGACAGTGAGCCAAAATTTGTCTGAGAGACTGGGAGAGAATTTGGCTCACTGTCTGTCAGAGAGACTGGGAGGGAATTTCACTCACTGTCTGTCAGAGAGACTGGGAGAGAATTTGGCTCACTGTCTGTCAGAGAGACTGGGAGGGAATTTCACTCACTGTCTGTCAGAGAGACTGGGAGAGAATTTGGCTTACTGTCTGTCAGAGAGACTGGGAGAGAATTTGGCTCACTGAGTGAGCCAAATTCTCTCCCAGTCTCTCTGACAGACAGTGAGTGTCGTGAGCCAAGTTATCTCCCAGTCTCTCTGACAGACAGTGAGCCAAATTCTCTCCCAGTCTCTCTGACAGACAGTAAGCCAAATTCTCTCCCAGTCTATCTAACAGACAGTAAGCCAAATTTTCTCCCAGTTTATCTGAAAAATTTGGCTCACTATCTGTCTAGGAGACTGGGAGAGAATTTGGCTCACTGTCTGTCAGAGAGACTGGGAGGGAATTTCACTCACTGTCTGTCAGTGAGCCAAATTCTCTCCCAGTCTCTCTGACAGACACTGAGTGAGCCAAATTCTCTCCCAGTCTCTCTGACAGACAGTGAGTGAGCCAAGTTATCTCCCAGTCTCTCTGACAGACAGTGAGACAAATTCTCTCCCAGTCTCTCTAACAGTGAGCCGTGTGGCCCGTGTCTATAAGTAATCATAATTTATTAGTATCCAGCTATTGGACAGGAAAGAGGGGTGACCTTCCATTGGATTTTCTTCCATTTGAGGTTTTTCTGAGAATAGTGATAATTGCTCTTTTCATGAATATTTCTTACCCCAACACTTTAAAGACTATAACTCTTATGGGTGTGTGCCTAAAATATTTATTCTTTTATAGTAGTAAATGTTATGTTTTATAGGAGCCAGATTGTGCACCAAAAACTATTTTTTTCACCTTTTTTTGTTGCAGTTATTTGAGAGTTTGTAGCAGCAAGTGAATTTCGCCTGTTTTGTCCCATTCTACTTATCATAAACCATGTATAAATATAGGTTTCTTAGTGCCAAGTAATCCATTTTTTAAATAATATGCATCATAAATCATTTGACTATGTTCAACAGATGGATTGAAATAGGTGTTTTTTGTGGCCCAATTTTAAATGTGTCATATAATCAATACTAAAAATGCACTTATCTGACTCATTGTAAAAGTTAAATTATATTCCTAAATATCACTGTTAAGCCTATATCATGTATTGGAAAGTAGATAATTGTATTTGATTCCAGTGCATGTCTCTAGTACATCCTCTCTGCAGAGTATTTAATTAATAATTTTCCCTGCATATACTCATATCAATTTGTGGTACTATATGAGCATGACACCAAGGTTAATATCACATTAGGGTAAAATGGTAAAGTTATCCATAAGCCAAAAAAATCTATCTTCTCAAGGACCACATGTCCCATCTGTTAAATTTAAAATATACATATCCCCAGTATTTCATAAATTGTATCCAGGTCTTGGTGTAAGGGGGCAGAATCTACACAGCCAGGGCAGAGACAGAGCAGGTCACAGGTGGAGTTAGAGGTAAAAAACTCACAGTCACATAGTCACTTTCCACTTTACAAGTTGGTAATTAAAGTACCTTGTTGTGACACTAGTAGTGACTTACCCCAGATGATCTTCTTTGTCTTTACTTTGCTGTTACTGAGAGCCAGCCAGCCAGTGCCTGCTGGTGCTGCTCCTTCTCTGCTCTAAGCTGTCCTGCACTGCACACAGGCTCAGGCCGCTCAGCACCTGCTGACTGGCGCCTCCCTCTTGCTCTCCTCCAGTCTCCGGTCATGTACCTATCCTTCTGCTGTGTAGGAAAGTGACCTCAGCCTGGCTGACTGGAGGAGCAAATAGCGCCAGCATGCAGATGGGGTATTGGAGTGCTTCAGTGCTGTGGTGCTGCATGTAGAGCTGGCACGAGGCACGTGTCTGTGGTGGGTGGGGGAGAACTGAACACATGGTGGATGTGCGCGCGTGCGCGCTGCTGCACATGTTATTTGCTCACTCTGTCTCATCATTGAAACGTCACCAGCCCAGAGTAAAACAGTTGTTTACAATTTTAAAAAAATCAGCGTTCACAATCACAGCACACTACACTCAGTACCGCTGCTGCATTAAGCAAAAACAGGGGCTGGTGGCTGGGGGGGGCAGCCAGAGGGGCAAGCCATAAACTAGGGGGGGGGGGGGCAAATGCCCCCCCCTTGCCACCCTGTAGCGACGCCATTGTAATTGGAAGTTTTTTTCTTCATTCAATTAAGCCTTTTAAAAGTTCAAAGTCAGCTCCCCAAATTTGCATGTAGGTGCGATTCTTATTCCAGCTTGGCTGGTAAGGGGCAGGTTAAGACTTTTTTGAAATTTGTTTGGTTCTATTCGGTCCAAACTTCTTAGACTTTGGGTACAGAATAGGATTCAGAGTAAAACTGTCTGTGAGAGGTCTTTTTTCTCTATCATATTCCAGCTATTCCAGTAAGACTAACAATTTCCTGAAGTGTGTTTCAGACCTATATGTTTTGGGTACTGGTGAAGTGCGGCTGATCACCCTTTGGGGCTCAAGCGCTGCTCAGACCTGGAGTTTTCTGGGGTATTTATTCCAGTTTCATTTTAGGAACTGGGTTTTGGGGTTTTATTCAAGACTATTCATTGTTCCAAAGATAGAAATCTTTTTGAATTGTCATATAAGTATACCATGTTTTAGAATGGTGTTTATATGGTCTATTCTGCCTTTTTGGTCAGTGATGGCATTATTTGTTTACAATAGATGCATATCTTCATTTTCTGTTTTCATTCAGATTATTTTTATTTTCTGAGATTCTCTTTTTTTGACAAGCATTACCAATTTGTTGCTTTTCCTTCTGGTCTAGCGACAGCTCTAAGAATCTTTTCAAGGTTCTCAGTGTTCCTAATTTGGACGGTATCGTGGTACTGGCTCAGTCTTTTTGTTCTGCAGAATCTCATACGATTCAACTTTGTTGTTACTTCAAGACATGGTTAGAGGATCTTTTTATCAAAAGCTCCTTGATTCCTAACACAAGGGTCACCTTTTTTAGGTTTCCAGATAGATTGTGTCAATGTTTTTGTCTCTAACAGACAAGTGACAAGTTTATTGGGTTCCGTTTGTCGGAACCTTCAGTCTCTATTATTTCCTTCAAGTTGCTATATATGCATGTAAGTTTTAGGTTTCATGGCTGCAGAATTGGATACGATTCCCTTTGCTTATTTCATAGGAAACCTTTCCAGTTTTTTATGCTGAATAATGGTGCAGGGATTCTAGGATATCACTTTTTATATCTTTGAATCCGAATGTTTAACAATCTTTGATTCGGTGGTTAAGATCACCATCATTTAGTTCTACAGGTCTCTTTGGTTCTTTCAACCTGGACCATGATCTTTACAGATGCGAGTCTTTTAGGTTGGGAGGCTGTCTGAGGATCTCTGTCAGCACAAGGGGTTTGGAAATCTCAGGAGGCGAGATTACCATTTGATATTTTGGAACTCCGTGCATTCTCAGAATTCTTCAGTTGGTTTCTTTTTGAAGAAGAGACGTTTATTGTTTTCTTTCATGTAATTAGCAAGAGTCCATGAGCTAGTGACGTATGGGATATACATTCCTACCAGGAGGGGCAAAGTTTCCCAAACCTCAAAATGCCTATAAATACACCCCTCACCACACCCCACAAATCAGTTTTACAAACTTTGCCTCCTATGGAGGTGGTGAAGTAAGTTTGTGCTAGATTCTACGTTGATATGCGCTCCGCAGCAGGTTGGAGCCCGGTTTTCCTCTCAGCGTGCAGTGAATGTCAGAGGGATGTGAGGAGAGTATTGCCTATTTGAATACAATGATCTCCTTCTACGGGGTCTATTTCATAGGTTCTCTGTTATCGGTCGTAGAGATTCATCTCTTACCTCCCTTTTCAGATCGACGATATACTCTTATATATACCATTACCTCTACTGATTTTCGTTTCAGTACTGGTTTGGCTTTCTACAACTTGTAGATGAGTGTCCTGGGGTAAGTAAGTCTTATTTTCTGTGACACTCTAAGCTATGGTTGGGCACTTTTTTATAAAGTTCTAAATATATGTATTCAAACATTTATTTGCCTTGACTCAGGATGTTTAACGTTCCTTATTTCAGACAGTCAGTTTCATATTTGGGATAATGCATATGAATAAATCAATTTTTTCTTACCTTAAAATTTAACTTTTTTCCCTGTGGGCTGTTAGGCTCGCGGGGGCTGAAAATGCTTCATTTTATTGCGTCATTCTTGGCGCAAAATTTTTTTTCTGTTTCCGGCGTCATATGTGTCGTCGGAAGTTGCGTCATTTTTGACGTTTTTTTGCGCCAAAAGTGTCGGCGTTCCGGATGTGGCGTCATTTTTGGCGCCAAAAGCATTTAGGCGCCAAATAATGTGGGCGTCTTTTTTGGCGCTAAAAAAAATATGGGCGTCACTATTGTCTCCACATTATTTAAGTCTTATTATTTTATTGCTTCTGGTTGCTAGAAGCTTGTTCACTGGCATTTTTTCCCATTCCTGAAACTGTCATTTAAGGAATTTGATCAATTTTGCTTTATATGTTGTTTTTTCTATTACATATTGCAAGATGTCCCACGTTAACACTGAGTCAGAAGATACTTCTGGAAAATCGCTGCCTGGTGCTGGATCTACCAAAGCTAAGTGTATCTGCTGTAAACTTATGGTATCTGTTCCTCCAGCTGTTGTTTGTACTGATTGTCATGACAAACTTGTTAATGCAGATAATATTTCCTTTTAGTACTGTTACATTACCTGTTGCTGTTCCGTCAACATCTAATGCTCAGAGTGTTCCTGATAACATAAGAGATTTTTGTTTCTAAATCCATTAAGAAGGCTATGTCTGTTATTCCTCCTTCTAGTAAACGTAAAAAGTCTTTTAAAACTTCTCATTTTTCAGATTAATTTTTAAATGAACATCATCATTCTGATTCTGATAATGGTTCTTCTGGGTTCAGAGGATTCTGTCTCAGAGGTTGATGCTGATAAATCTTCATATTTATTTAAAATGGAATTTATTCGTTCTTTACTTAAAGAAGTCCTAATTGCATTAGAAATAGAGGATTCTAGTCCTCTTGATACTAAATCTAAACGTTTAGATAAGGTTTTTAAATCTCCTGTAGTTATTCCAGAAGTTTTTTTCTGTCCCTGATGCTATTTCTGAAGTAATTTCCAGGGAATGGAATAATTTGGGTAATTCATTTACTCCTTCTAAACGTTTTAAGCAATTATATCCTGTGCCATCTGACAGATTAGAGTTTTGGGACAAAATCCCTAAGGTTGATGGGGCTGTCTCTACTCTTGCTAAGCGTACTACTATTCCTACGGCAGATGGAACTTCCTTTAAGGATCCTTTAGATAGGAAAATTGAATCCTTTCTAAGAAAAGCTTACTTGTGTTCAGGTAATCTTCTTAGACCTGCTATATCTTTAGCGGATGTTGCTGCAGCTTCAACTTTTTGGTTAGAAGCTTTAGCGCAACAAGTAACAGATCATAATTCTCATAGCATTATTAATCTTCTTCAACATGCTAATAATTTTATTTGTGATGCCATCTTTGATATCATTAGAGTTGATGTCAGGTATATGTCTCTAGCTATTTTAGCTAGAAGAGCTTTATGGCTTAAAACTTGGAATGCTGATATGTCTTCTAAGTCAACTTTGCTTTCCCTTTCTTTCCAGGGTAATAAATTATTTGGTTCTCAGTTGGATTCTATTATCTCAACTGTTACTGGAGGGAAAGGAACTTTTTTACCACAGGATAAAAAATCTAAAGGTAAATTTAGGTCTAATAATCGTTTTCGTTCCTTTCGTCACAATAAGGAACAAAAGCCTGATCCTTCACCCACAGGAGCGGTGTCAGTTTGGAAACCATCTCCAGTCTGGAATAAATCCAAGCCTTTTAGAAAACCAAAGTCAGCTCCTAAGTCCACATGAAGGTGCGGCCCTCATTCCAGCTCAGCTGGTAGGGGGCAGATTACGTTTTTTCAAAGAAATTTGGATCAATTCCGTTCACAATCTTTGGATTCAGAACATTGTTTTCAGAAGGGTACAGAATTGGCTTCAAGATAAGGCCTCCTGCAAAGAGATTTTTTCTTTCCCGTGTCCCAGTAAACCCAGCGAAGGGCTCAAGCATTTCTGAATTGTGTTTCAGATCTAGAGTTGGCTGGAGTAATTATGCCAGTTCCAGTTCTGGAACAGGGGCTGGGGTTTTATTCAAATCTCTTCATTGTACCAAAGAAGGAGAATTCCTTCAGACCAGTTCTGGATCTAAAAATATTGAATCGTTATGTAAGGATACCAACATTCAAAATGGTAACTGTAAGGACTATCCTGCCTTTTGTTCAGCAAGGGCATTATATGTCTACAATAGATTTACAGGATGCATATCTGCATATTCGATTCATCCAGATCACTATCAGTTTCTGAGATTCTCTTTCCTAGACAAGCATTACCAGTTTGTGGCTCTACCGTTTGGCCTAGCAACAGCTCCAAGAATTTTTACAAAGGTTCTCGGTGCCCTTCTGTCTGTAATCAGAGAACAGGGTATTGTGGTATTTCCTTATTTGGACGATATCTTGGTACTTGCTCAGTCTTCACATTTAGCAGAATCTCATACGAATCGACTTGTGTTGTTTCTTCAAGATCATGGTTAGAGGATCAATTTACCAAAAAGTTCATTGATTCCTCAGACAAGGGTAACCTTTTTAGGTTTCCAGATAGATTCAGTGTCCATGACTCTGTCTTTGACAGACAAGAGACGTCTAAAATTGATATCAGCTTGTCGAAACCTTCAGTCACAATCATTCCCTTCGGTAGCCTTATGCATGGAAATTCTAGGTCTTATGACTGCTGCATCGGACGCGATCCCCTTTGCTCGTTTTCACATGCGACCTCTTCAGCTCTGTATGCTGAACCAGTGGTGCAGGGGATTACACAAAGATATCTCAATTAATATCTTTAAAACCGATTGTACGACACTCTCTGACGTGGTGGACAGATCACCATCATTTAGTTCAGGGGGCTTCTTTTGTTTCTTCCGACCTGGACTGTAATTTCAACAGATGCAAGTCTTACAGGTTGGGGAGCTGTGTGGGGGTCTCTGACAGCACAAGGGGTTTGGGAATCTCAGGAGGTGAGATTACCGATCAATATTTTGGAACTCCGTGCAATTTTCAGAGCCCTTCAGTCATGGCCTCTTCTAAAGAGAGAATCGTTCATTTGTTTTCAGACAGACAATGTCACAACTGTGGCATACATCAATCATCAAGGAGGGACTCACAGTCCTCTGGCTATGAAAGAAGTATCTCGAATTCTGGTATGGCCGGAATCCAGCTCCTGTCTAGTTTCTGCGGTTCATATCCCAGGTATAGACAATTGGGAAGCAGATTATCTCAGTCGCCAAACGTTACATTCCGGGCGAATGGTCTCTTCACCCAGAGGTATTTCTTCAGATTGTTCAAATGTGGGGACTTCCAGAAATAGATCTGATGGCCTCTCATCTAAACAAGAAACTTCCCAGGTATCTGTCCAGATCCAGGGATCCTCAAGCGGAAGCAGCGGATGCATTGTCACTTCCTTGGAAGTATCATCCTGCCTATATCTTTCCGCCTCTAGTTCTTCCAAGAGTAATCTCCAAGATTCTGAAGGAATGCTCGTTTGTTTCTGCTGGTAGCTCCCAGCATGGCCCTCACAGGTTTTGGTATGCGGATCTTGTCCGGATGGCCTCTTGCCAGCCGTGGACTCTTCCCGTTAAGACCAGACCTTCTGTCGCAAGGTCCTTTTTTCCATCAGGATCTCAAATCCTTAAATTTAAAGGTGTGGAGATTGAAAGCTTGATTCTTAGTCAAAGAGGTTTCTCTGACTCTGTGATTAATACTATGTTACAGGCTCGTAAATCCGTATCTAGGGAGATATATTATAGAGTCTGGAAGACTTATATTTCTTGGTGTCTTTCTCATCATTTTTCCTGGCATTCTTTTAGAATTCCGAGAATTTTACTGTTTCTTCAGGATGGTTTGGATAAAGGTTTGTCTGCAAGTTCCTTGAAAGGACAAATCTCTGCTCTTTCTGTTCTTTTTCACAGAAAGATTGCTAATCTTCCTGACATTCATTGTTTTGTACAAGCTTTGGTTCGTATAAAACCTGTCATTAAGTCAATTTCTCCTCCTTGGAGTTTGAATTTGGTTCTGGGGGCTCTTCAACCTCCTCCGTTTGAACCCATGCATTCATTGGACATTAAATTACTTTCTTGGAAAGTTTTGTTCCTTTTGGCCATCTCTTCTGCCAGAAGAGTTTCTGAATTATCTGCTCTTTCTGTGAGTCTCCTTTTCTGATTTTTCACCAGGATAAGGCGGTGTTGCGAACTTCTTTTAAATTTTTACCTAAGGTTGTGAATTCCAACAACATTAGTAGAGAAATTGTGGTTCCTTCATTATGTCCTAATCCTAAGAATTCTAAGGAGAAATCATTGCATTCTTTGGATGTAGTTAGAGCTTTGAAATATTATGTTTGAAGCTACTAAGAATTTCAGAAAGACTTCTAGTCTATTTGTTATCTTTTCCGGTTCTAGGAAAGGTCAGAAGGCCTCTGCCATATTCTTTGGCATCTTGGTTGAAATCTTTAATTCATCATGCTTATGTCAAGTCGGGTAAAACTCCGCCTCAAAGGATTACAGCTCATTCTACTAGGTCAGTTTCTACTTCCTGGGCGTTTAGGAATGAAGCTTCGGTTGATCAGATTTGCAAAGCAGCAACTTGGTCTTCTTTGCATACTTTTACTAAATTCTACCATTTTGATGTGTTTTCTTCTTCTGAAGCTGTTTTTGGTAGAAAAGTACTTCAGGCAGCTGTTTCAGTTTGAATCTTCTGCTTATATTTTCAGTTTTTTTTTTCTTTATAAGATTTAAACTTTATTTTTGGGTGTGGATTTTTTTCAGCGGAATTGGCTGTCTTTATTTTATCCCTCCCTATCTAGTGACTCTTGCGTGGAAGATCCACATCTTGGGTAGTCATTATCCCATACGTCACTAGCTCATGGACTCTTGCTAATTACATGAAAGAAAACATAATTTATGTAAGAACTTACCTGATAAATTCATTTCTTTAATATTAGCAAGAGTCCATGAGGCCCACCCCTTTTTTTTTGGTGATTATGATTTTTTTGTATAAAAGCACAATTATTCCAATTCCTTATATTTATGCTTCGCACTTTTTTCTTATCACCCCACTTCTTGGCTATTCGTTAAACTGATTTGTGGGTGTGGTGAGGTGTGTATTTATAGGCATTTTGAGGTTTGGGAAACTTTGCCCCTCCTGGTAGGAATGTATATCCCATACGTCACTAGCTCATGGACTCTTGCTAATATGAAAGAAATGAATTTATCAGGTAAGTTCTTACATAAATTATGTTTTTTCAGACAGACAATGTCACAACTGTGGCGTATGTCAATCATCAGGGTGGGACTATCAGTCCTTAGGCTGTGACAGAAGTATCTAGGATATTTGCTTGGGCTAAATCCAGCTCCTATCTAATTTCTGTGGTTTTTTCCCAGGTATAGACAATTGGGAAGCGGATTATCTCTGTTAATCAAGCTTTACATCGGGGAGAATGGTCTCTTTACCCAGATATGTTTTTCAATTTTTCAGATGTGAGGGCTTCCAGAAATAGATCTGATGGCATCTCATCTAAACAAGGAACTTCCCAGGGGCCTATTCAGGTCCGGGGATCCTCAGGCCGAAGTAGTGTATGCATTGACACTTCCTTGGAATTATCAATCTGCCTATATTTTTTCATCTCTGGTTCTTCTTTTAAGAGTGATTTTCAAAATCATCAGAGAGCCATCTTTGGTGTGGCTGGTGGCTCCAGCATGGCCACACAGGTTTTGGTATATGGTTCTTGTTCGGATGTCCAGTTGCCAATCTTGGTTACTTCCATTAAGGCCAGACCTTATATTTTAACATTCGTTTTTTTCATCAGGAATTCAAATTATTAATTTGATGGTATGAAAATTTAACGCTTAGTACTTAGTCATAGAAGTTTCTCTGGCTCAGTGATTAATACTATGTTGCAGGCTCATAAATCTGTGTCTAGTAGGATTTATTATCGAGTTGGAAGATTTACATCTCATGATGCTCTTCTTATGAATTCTCTTGGCATTCTTTTAGAATTCCTAGGATTTTATAGTTTCTTCATAAGGTTTTGTCTGCATGTTCCTTGAAAGGACAAATCTCTGCTTTTCCTGTGCTGTTTCACAGTAAGAATTGCTAAATCTTTCTGTTATTCATTGTTTTGTTCAGGCTTTGGTTCGTATCAAGCCTGTCATTAAGCCAATTTCTCCTCCTTGGAGTCTTAATTTGGTTCTGAAGGCTTTACAGGCTCTTCTGTTTGAGCATATGCTTTCTTGGACATTAATTACTTTCATGGAAGTATTGTTCTTTTAGACATCTCTTCAGCTAGAACAGTTTTGAATTATCTGTTCTTTCTTGTGAATCTCCTTTTTCTGATTTTTCATCAGGATAAGGTGGTTTTTGCTGTCCTCATTTCAATTTTTACCTAAAGTTGTGAATTCTAACACATTAGTAGAGGAATTATTGTCCCTTCCTTGTGTCCTAATCCTAAGAATTCTTGGTAAGATTCTTACATTCTTTGGATGTGTAAGAGTTTTGAAATATTATATTGAAGCTACTCAGATTTCAGACAGGCTTCTAGTCTATTTGTTATCTTATTCTGGTTTTAGAAAGGTCAGTAGGCTCTTCTGCCATTTCTTTGGGCATCTTGGTTAAAGCTTTTGATTCATCATGCTTATTTGGAGTCGGGTTATTCCCCACCTCAGAGGATACGGCTCATTCTACTAGGTCAGTTTCTACTTCCTGGACTTTTAAGAATGAAGCTTCTGTTGATCAGATTTTGCAAAGCAATGACTTGGTCTTCTTTGCATACTTTTACTAAATTCTACCATTTTGATGTGTTCCCTCTTCTTCAGAAGCAGTTTTTGGTAGAATAGTACTTCAGGCAGCTGTTTCAGTTTGATTCTTCTGCTTATATTTCAGTTTTTTTCATTATAAAAATTGAAACTTTTGATTTGGGTAGTGGATTAATTTTTCAGCGGAATTGGCTGTCTTTATTTTATATCCCTCCTCTCTAGTGACTCTTGCGTGAAGTTTCACATCTTGGGTAGTACTGCTATCCCATACATCACTTACCCCTTACCCTGATAAATTCATTTCTTTCATATTAGCAAGAGTCCATGAGTCCTCACCCTTTTTGTGGTGGTTATGATTTATTTGTATAAAGCACAATTATTCCAATTCCTTATTTTTGATGCTTTCGCCTCCTTTCTTATCACCCCACTTCTTGCTATTCGTTAAACTGAATTGTGGGTGTGGTGAATAGGCATTTTAAGGTTGGGAAACTTTGCCCCTCCTGGTAGGAATGTATATCCCATACGTCACTAGCTCATGGACTCTTGCTAATATGAAAGAAATGAATTTATCAGGTAAGTTCTTACATAAATTATGTTTTTTTTTTTTTATTATTCATATCATAGAAAGTGAATCTACATGCATTAAGTGTTGGACTAAGACTCAGTTGCCTCCTACTAACTGTGAACCCTCACTATATAATAGCGTTAAATATTAATCCCTAGTAATTAGCTTTCATTTTCTAATAGCTCCCCTGGAGGAAAACAGATACCCAATTCCCACTTTACAATAGGATGTTCTCTAATGGAATAACTATTAATGTTTCAGCACAGGTTATTATCCCCACCCTATGCTCTACAGCACAACTGCACTTAGGGGGTACATAAAATGTTCTCCTCTCCCCTCCCCAGCCTCCAATGATCTCTGTATCCCTCGCCCCATAGATACACATAGCACATAAGATGCCTCTCATAGTTCCCTATCTTAGCCATTGTCTTATACATATATGGCATACATAGATTTATAAATAAACCCATACTGCAACCTTGCCAAAGTAGGCTCAGCCCCCCCTGCTTTTTTCCTCCCCCCTCCCTCCCCTCCCCTCCCACAACTCGAGTGGCTCTTGCCCACTGTAATCCCTCTTCCTTCCAGTGTTCTACGACCTCCTTATGGTCATTCTCAAAGCTAACTCCCCACATCATCGCAGAACTTCTCATTTTATTCATCCTAAAGATGTGGAGACCAGATTTACAATTATTAAATTATAAAATGAAGTTTCATTTCAGTTTGCCCAGTCATGTATCGGATACCTTCCTAGACACAACATAGGTTTTTACATGTTAGAGGCTGGCCCTTATTGTATTATTATGGTTATGTTTATTCCTGGGAGCCCTAAAAATGTATGACTTAACTTGATATATAGCTCAGTTCCTCCTCTACTGACCTAACAGATATGACGGTGTCACAATTCTTTGTGTTGTATTCTAATGTTAATTTTATGATTGGGCAAATGTTGGTATTTTGTATTCTTTGTGCATTTTGAAACTTCAATAAAAATTCTTAAAAAAAAAAAAAAAAAAAAGTTGCTATCACAAAAATAGAAAAAGGTTTTCCCTTTACCTTGAGCCGTTCCTTCTCTCATCTGCACCCCCCCCCCAAGGAGAGGACTAGCACGCTGCGAGTGGGATGTGCAGGAGGACTCTACAAGCCGTCGGCTGTGGACCCCGACCAGCCTTAAGGCCCTCCCCACACCCCTCTCTGTCCGGACTGCCCCCAGTGCGAGATCGCCTGCTCGCTGGCGTCTCGCTTGGTCCTCCCTCGGCGATGCTCACATGCGCCTACGTCAAGCATAGTCGTTAGTGCGTGGTACACGCCCCCTCCGCTTACCGCTGACTTTGCAACGCTGGTATCGAGGTGAGATGTGGAGCTAAATTTTGCTCAACGCTCACTTTTCTGAGGCTAACGCCAGCTTGCAGAAAACTCGTAATACCAGCGTTGTTTAAAGGGAGCAGTAACAAAAAAAGGAGCGTTAGCACCGTACAGCCTTACCGACAAAACTCGTGATCTAGCCGTTAGGCTGTTGTCAATAAGTTTTAATATTTAATTTAAAATATAATAATGACTTAAGTAGAAGTAAAGGGTATCCTTTAGACAGTAAAGAAGACACTCCTTTATTTAAACAAAGTAAATCAGGGCAAGACTAACCTCTATTTACATACTATAAGGAGTTTATATGACAATACTAAGATGTGATAGATGATTGTCTGTATGATTAAATAGGGATTGAGGTTGTTCTGAATTTCTATTTCATATAAGCAATTACTGAGGCTACTAAGAAATCTCATGTCTGGGTACATCTGGTATATGTGGAGTAGTAATCTTACAGTAGTAAGCAGACTTAAAAGTCTGAAATATAGCGCAAATAGTGCTTGGGAGTAAAAATTGCACCTTGGATGTGGTAACATATTTAGTGTCTGTAGAACTCTGTGTAAATCTTTGGTTAAACTTTGAATAGGGCATATTATGATGTAATCTATGAAGAATTCAATTGGTGAGCAGAGTTAAAAATGGCAAAAGTCTTATATATGGCAATAATAGTTGCTTGAGAAATTCTATGTTCTATGTTGGTTTATCTTTTCTAAATATTGCTGATGTCTGTATAGAACCACAGATATGACAGTTTAAGCTGTATAAAATTTGAAACTCTGTGGGTTGATGTAATTTTATAACTATTTGTATATTTTCTTAAGAAGAATCATATAAATTGTATAGGGGGTCTTGGGTCCCTTTATTGTAAAAGAAAGTTACCTTAAGATTTATATATACTCCTCATAATAGTCGGAAGGTGATGGATAGTAATGTTAGACTTTTTTTATTTTCTGTAATTTCGCTCAATTTAAACTTAGTTTATTTTTAATTGTTAAAGTAGTGTTAGGTTTTTTATTTTAATTGTAATTTAGTATTTTAATTATTTATATAATGGGGTTAATTTAGGGGGTGTTAGGGAGCTTAGTGATTAGTTATTTGCGTAGTGGGGTTTGGCGGTTTAGGGGTTAATAATTAGGGTAATTGCGATTGTGGGTTAATGGTGGTTTAGGGGTTAATAGATATATTAGGGTAATTGCGGTGTGGGTTAATGTGGTTTAGGGGTTAATAGATATATTAGGGTAATTGCGGTGTGGGTTAATGGTGGTTTAGGGGTTATAGATTTATTAGGGTAATTGCGATGTGGGTTAATGGCGGTTTAGGGGTTAATAGATTTATTGGGGTAATTGCGATGTGGGTTAATGGCGGATTAGGAGTTAATAGATTTTAAATAGATACTTTGCGTTGTGGGGGCATTGCGGATTAGGGGTTAATTACCTTGGTTATTGCGGGGGGGGTTGCGGTTGAGAGGTAGATATTGTGCATGCGTTAGGTATTAATATATTTTTTTTTTAACAGCGAGCAACAGGTAAAATATAGTGCAATCAGTGTAGTGTAAGGTCTGGTTACCATAGTAACCTATTAATTTTTTTCGACATTCATATCGGGAGGAAGCGTTTACTCAATGCTAACTTACACCTACAACAAATGGGTGACCACACGCAAAGTGGTAACCGCTTCAATGGAAACCTGGTACTAAAATGGAGCCGTAAATTACTTTTAGCTGTCGGCCCGCTTCGGTAGCTTACGGCTCTATTTTTAATGGCTCAATGGAAGCGAGCCCATAGTAGGTAAATCACTATAACTATTCCTTTTAATAAAAATATTTGCTAAACAGTGGTAGATGTGGATTACTTGTTACTTAAGGGAGTAATAGGATTTCTCAATCTTGCAGTCCTCACCTCCTGTTTCTCAACCTCCTACCCTTCTAGATTGTAAGTTCCCTTGGGAATAGGGCACTCAATTCCTCCTGTATGTGTTTATACATTTTTGTCCTGTCTTCTTACAAGTTTCATATCATTGTTTTATTTAAACAAATTGTACCCATGGACAGCGCTATACGGAATATGTTGGCGCTTCATAAATAAAATAGAATAATAATAATTAAAACTCTGTGAACAGATAAGTTTACATTTTTACTTTAGTGTATGTGTAGGGTGATATGATTACACACCTTACTTAAATACTTTACAAGACACCTATATGTAAATAGTTATCCCTGTCCCTTTGTCCTTGTCATATTGCTTAGGATTATTGCAGTAGTTATATAATTTACCACAAATGATTTTGTAATATAAACTGTACTTTATATTGTTTCCTTTTCATTCCTTAAAGTGAATGTCAATTTAGATGAGTTGGTGCCTGGTATTTAATAATCCTATTAAAAACAAGGGCACTTTAATTCATCAAAAATTTACATTTCTCTCATTTTCTACAAATACTTACGCCTAGATTACAAGTTTTTGTCGGTAGAGGACCCGCGGGGCTAGCGAGGCTTTTTTTTCCAACGCTGACTGAAGACAATGCTGGTATTACAAGTTTTCTGAATGGCTGCGTTAGCCTCAGAAAAAGGGAGCGTTGAGCAAATTTAGCTCCACTCCTACCTGTAATACCAGCGTTGCCTACGGTAGCGGTAAAACTGGCTAAAACGTGCTCGTGCACGATTTCCCCATAGGATATAATGAGGCTGAGCTGGCTGGAAAAAAAATCTAACACTCTGCAAAAAAAGCAGCGTCCAGCTCCTAATGCAGCCCCATTGTTTCCTATGGGGAAACACTTTCTAAGTCTGCACCTACACACCCTAACGTGAACCCCGAGTCTAAACACCCCTAACCTTACACTTATCAACCCCTAATATGCCGCCCCCGCTATCCGCTGACACCTGCATTATACTATTAACCCCTAATCTGCTGCTCCGGACACAGCCGCCACCTACATTATAGCTATGAACCCCTAATCTGCTGCCCCTAACATCGCCGCCAGCTATATTATATTTATTAACCCCTAATCTGACCCCCCCAACGTCGCCGCCACCTACCTACCAACACTTATTAACCCCTAATCGTGCCGACCGGACATCGCCTCCACTATAATAAATGTATTAACCCCTAAACCGCTGCACTCCCGCCTCGCAAACACTAAATAAATTTTATTAACCCCCTAATCTGCCCTCTCCCTAGCATCGCCGCCACCTACCTACAATTATTAACCCCTAATCTCCCGCCCCCAATGTCACCGCTACTATAATAAAGTTATTAACACCTAAACCTAAGTCTAAGCCTAACCCTAACACCCCCCTAAGCATAAATATAAGTTACAAATACACCTACACTATCAATAAATTAAATAAACTATTATCTAAAATAAAATTAAATACACTTAAATAAATTACAAAAAAAAAACAATAAATTACAAAAAATAAAAAAAGATTACAAGAATTTTAAGATAATTACACCTAATCTAAGCCCCTAATAAAATAACAAAGCCCCCAAAATAAAAAAAATGTCCCTACCCTAATCTAAATTACAAAAAGTAATCAGCTCTATTACCAGCCCTTAAAAGGGCCCTTTTGTGGGGCATTGCCCCAAAGTAATCAGCTCTTTTACCTGTAATAAAATACAACCCCCCAACATTAAAAACCCACCACCCACATACCCCTACTCTAACCCACCCAATCCCCCTTAAATAAACCTAACACTAACCCCCTGAAGATCTCCCTACCTTGAGTCGTCTTCACCCAGCCGGCACCAGTGGTCATCTGATCCGTCCAGTAGTCTTCATCCGATGGGGCAGAAGAGGACATCCAGACCAGCAGAAGTCTTCATCCTATCCGGGCAAGAAGAGGACATCCGGACCAGCAGACATCTTCATCCAAAGCGGCATCTTCTATCTTCATCCATCCGACGAGGAGCGACCTCCATTTTTCAAGACCTCCGGCGCGGAGCATCCTTCCAGACCGACGACTAACGACGAATGAAGGTTCCTTTAAGGGACGTCATCCAAGATGGCGTCCCCTCGAATTCCGATTGGCTGATAGGATTCTATCAGCCAATCGGAAATAAGTTAGGAAAAATCTGATTGGCTGATGGAATCAGCCAATCAGATTGAAGTTCAATCCTATTGGCTCATTGGATCAGCCAATAGAATGGACCTTGCATTACCTGCGTTGCCGCTGGTCCCAGCAAGCGATGCTGATACGGCTGTTTCTGGTGGTGATGGAGACCACAACTCTTCCTCTTCACGCTCATCTACGGCCTGATCCAGCACTCTTCGCAGGGCACGCTCCAGGAAGAAAACAAATGGTATGATTGTCGCTGATGGTGCCTTCGGTGCGACTGACTAGGTTTGTCACCTCCTCAAAAGGATGCATGAGCCTACAGGCATTGCGCATGAGCGTCCCAGTAACGTGACAAAAAAAATCCCCAGCTCCCCAGAGGCTGTCCTAAACTCTAAACCTGGGATGGACTCTTGCCAATTACCTGATAAATTATTTTCTTTCATATTGGCAAGAGTCCATGAGGCCCACCCTTTTTGTGGTGGTTATGATTTTTTTTTGTATAAAGCACAATTATTCCAATTCCTTGTTTGATGCTTTCGCTCCTTTCTTATCACCCCACTTCTTGGCTATTCGTTTAAACTGAATTGTGGGTGTGGTGAGGGGTGTATTTATAGGCATTTTGAGGTTTGGGAAACTTTGCCCCTCCTGGTAGGAATGTATATCCCATACGTCACTAGCTCATGGACTCTTGCCAATATGAAAGAAATGAATTTATCAGGTAAGTTCTTACATAAATTATGTTTTTTTACCTCTGTAATTACCTTGTATCTAAGCTTCTGCAGTGCTGCCTCCTTATCTGTTATATAATATAAGTTTTTTTACCTCTATAATTACCCTGTATCTAATCTTCTGCAGGCTGCCTCCCTTATCTGTTATAGAAATATACTTTCTTTCATGTAAGTAGCAAGAGTCCATGAGCTAGTGACGTATGGGATATACATTCCTACCAGGAGGGGCAAAGTTTCCCAAACCTCAAAATGCCTATAAATACACCCCTCACCACACCCACAATTCAGTTTTACAAACTTTGCCTCCCGTGGAGGTGGTGAAGTAAGTTTGTGCTAGATTCTTCGTTGATATGCGCTCCTTAGCAGGCTGGAGCCCCGGTTTTCCTCTCAGCGTGCAGTGAATGTCAGAGGGATGTGAAGAGAGTATTGCCTATTGAATTCAATGATCTCCTTCTACGGGGTCTATTTCATAGGTTCTCTGTTATCGGTCGTAGAGATTCATCTCTTACCTCCCTTTTCAGATAGACGATATACTCTTATATATATACCATTACCTCTACTGATTCTCGTTTCAGTACTGGTTTGGCTTTCTCTATATGTAGATGAGTGTCCTGGGGTAAGTAAGTCATAATTTCTGTGACACTCTAAGCTATGGTTGGGCACTTTTTATATAAAGTTCTAAATATATGTGTTTAAAAAACATTTATTTGCCTTGATTCAGGATGTTCAATATTCCTTATTTCAGACAGTCAGTTTCATTATTTGGGGATAATGCATTGAATATTAAATTTTTCTTACCTTTAAAATTTGACTTTTTTCCTGGGGGGCTGTTAGGCTCGCGGGGGGCTGAAAATGCTTCACTTTATTGCGTCATTCTTGGCGCGGGACCTTTTTTGGCGCAAAAAAATTCTTAGTCATTCCGGCGTCATACTTGTCACCAGAAGTTGTTTGTATGTGTGTCATTTTTTTGACGTTTTTTTGCACCAAAGAATGTCAGCGTTACCGGATGTGGCATCATTTTAGGCGCCAAAGCATTTAGGGCGCCAAATAGTGTGGGCGTCTTTTTTGGCGCTAAAAAATATGGTGCGTCATTTTGTCTCCACATTATTTAAGTCTCATTGTTTATTGCTTCTGGTTGCTAGAAGCTTGTTCATTGGCATTTTTTTCCTATTCCTGAAACTGTCATTTAAGGAATTTGATCAATTTTGCTTTATAAGTTGTTTTTTCTATTACATATTGCAAGATGTCTCAGATTGACCCTGGATCAAAAGCTACTTCTGGAAAAACGCTTAACTGAGTTCAGTTCTACCAAAGCTAAGTTCATTTATTTTAAATGTTATAAATGTTTATCTTTAGCTATGGTTTGTAATAAGTTATTATGATATACTTTTACATGCAGAATCCATTAGTATTTATGCTTTATTGCCATTCTTACATCTTTTGTACAAGAAATATTTAGAAGATTTATAAGAAATATTTTTCTGATTCTATTTTAAAAGGCTTTGTCTGACTTCGTGCCTTCTAATAAAAATTTTAGGTCTTTTTCACTTCGTTTTTTAATTATTGAAGTTTCAAATGACCAACAACATACTGTTTTATCCTTCTCTGATGATGTTTTTTTCTCTTTTCAGAATTTCTTCATCAGATATTGACACTAACAATCTACTTTTTTATTATTTTTTTATTAAGGTACATTTGTTCTTTGTTGAAAAGGTGTTGATTATTTTGGATATTAAGGTAACTAGTTCTTTAAGACTAGCTGACACTATTTCTGCTTATTTATTCTTCTGTGTTTTCAGAAGTTTTCTTTCCAATTCCTCATACTAGGGAATGGAATAGGCTGAGAATTTTCTTTTATTCCTTCTTCAAAGGTTTTAAATCTATATCTTTGCCAGCAGTTAAATTCAATTTGGAGGGTTCTCCAATTTATTGGGGCTATCTCTACTCCTACTAATTATGCTATTGTTTCTATAGCAAATAGTATTTATTTTCCTTTAGATGGTTGTATATTATTTATTGGAAAATTATTTAGTTTCAGGTACTTTTCTTGGTCCTGTGATTTTTTTGGATGTTGCAATTGCTTCATTTTTGTTCTGTTTACTTTAAGATCAAGTATCAGATTATGATTTATTTTAGCATTCTTAAGGGTCAACATTTACTAGACTAGTGCTGTTGCATTTGTCTTGTTGTTTGGCATTTATTGATTATGCAAGTCCACTGTATTGACTGTTCCTTTAACTGGACTATCATGCTAATATTTCATTTGTGTCTTCATTTTATTGAATATTTTCGCAAATGAGGTTAATCTATGTCTTTAGCTATTTTAGCTAGAAGAATTTGTGATTTTTTAAAAAAAAAAAATCCATATTTCTTTTGTTCTAAGATAATCAATTATTTGTTTTATAATTGGATTCAATTCTTAACTGTTACTCTGGGCTTCAAGATTGAGTTCTAAGACTAAAACTTTAAGCTTATACTAGTTTGGTTGTTTCTTATTAAGAACGAATTCCTGAATTCTTTCCCAAGTAACATGTTTATAATTGGGAAATTTTTCAGTTCAAAATCAGCTCCCTAAATATTGCGATGTACGTGCCGTATTCCAGCTTGGCTGGCAAGTTTAACCGATGGGTTGTTTGATCCCATGCTCCTATTTTGAGAAAATTTAGCTGTTTCGTGGAATGGGTTGTTAAGCGTGTTTCAGGGTTGAGTACAGTGGTCCATTATTTGGACAGACTTCCTGTTTGTGGGCCTTCCTGGCAGCGATGCATGCCAGCGGTTAATGAATGCATTTGAAGGCAGTAGCGAGGGATTTTGGTATCCCAGTTGCGGGGGACAAATCGGAGGGTCCTTGTGTTGCACTGAGTTTCTTAGGAATACACATTGATTCTGTGAAAATGGAATGTAGCCTGCCTCAGGACAAGGTGACCGACTTGTGGTGGCACCATTATGGCGGGCCTTGGGGCAGAGGAAATTGACTCTGAGGGGGATGCAATAGTTGCTGGGGAAGCTGAATTTTGCTTGCAGAATCATCCCAGTGGGAGGGTGTTCTGCCGGAGGTTATCTCTGGCTACGGTTGGGGTAAAGGAGCCTTTCCACCATGTGCGCTTGACTAAAGCGTTGAAGGAGGATCTGATGATCTGGTTGAGATTCCTAGAGGAATTTAACGGGAGGTCCTTAATCCAACAGGTGGGGTGGGAGGTGGTAGGAGCGACTAAAAGAGATGGGGGGTATTCAGCGGGCGATGTGTGGATTCAAGGGGTGGAACTTTACATATGGCTGAGGTGGTCTTAAGACTGATCAGGATTGGTCAGGGGGGAGAGCGATTAGCCTTAGGGGCAATAGGGGGGGCATGTTGCCCAGTGGAGTCGGTGGCTTGGTTCTGCAAGTGCGTCTGATGGGCGATGGCCATTTGTTTATTCATAGGAACAGGGACACTTTATCGCGTTTCCAATTTATATCAGTTTTTAGGAAGGTGCTAGGGCTGTTGGGCCTGTCGCAACTTGATTTTGGGTCTCACTCTTTCCGAATTGGGGCTGCAACGGAGGCGAGAATGTTGGGTATGTCAGACACAAGGATAAAAAGGATTGGCAGGTGGGGTTCTAGTAGTTTTAAATCCTATATTCAAAATTAATTGGTTCAGTAGTATCTTTTTTCTGTCCCCAGGATTAGGCGCCACGGAATGTTGGATTATCGGCCATTCATACATTTATTGGGCAAGGCGAGCAGCAATGACGAAAGAAGGGGGAGAGCCAGCTGGGTCTTGATGGCGAGACAGTCCGAATCCGGTGGTTCGGTATCCGGGGGTTAAAGTGGGACCAGGTGATTGTTAAGGGTGGTGAATGCGCTAGATTATTCAGTCCCCCCGAGTATGTTGGTGATCCATGCTGGTGGGAATGATTTGGGCTTCATCTCTCAAAAAGACTTGCTGGAAGGCGTTAAAATGGGATTTGCTCATTTGTGGGCGTTGTTTCCTGAGTTAATTGTGGTGTGGTCAGAGATAGTGCCTAGGCTAAATTGGCATGCAGCCTGGGACGTGCGAAGGCTAGAAGCTTCTAGGAGAAAAGTCAATAGAATATTGAGTACGTTTGTGGAAAGGAATGGGGGTGTCTATACGACATGTTGGAATTCGAAGAGAGTCAGGCGAATGCTTCTTTTTGAGAGGTGGGGTCCATTTAAACGAGGTGGGGCTCCATTTGTTTAATTTTAACTTGAGGTAAGGGGTTGAAAAGACCTTGGGTAGTGGCAGGGGTCCGGCTGTAAGCCCGTCCTGTTGGCGGGGGGCCTTGCCTTGGTGGTTTGTGGAGTTCTGCTTGGGTACCTCCTGCTATGCAGGAGAGGTCTATTACGGTTCCTAGGGGGACCTTTGAATGGAGGTACAATGGGTTACTTTGCAAGCCCCGTGGGTGTTAATGTTAATTCTCTTATTGGGGATATTTTATCTGTTTTATTTATATGTTAAGTTATGTTGTTTAATAAAACAAGCTGCAGCCTTTTTACCCCAAGAGATGGTATGTGTCTATTATTTGGGAAGAACGTAGTCCCTAATTAGGGGGTCTGCCAGCCCTGGAGAAATGCCTATTGGGAAGGGCATTTGACCCCAGAGCAGGGGCAAGTGTGTAAGATGGGGTGAGAGAGAGGTTAAGGGGTGGGGCATAGGGGAGTCCTTAAGAGACAGTGAACAGGAAGTAGGCTCATCTTCTATCCGGCCTGATGTTTAGAAGAAGCTCCCTCCCTGGGATTATGGCTGTGGGAGATATACTATTACTGTCGCAGCTTGGTGAGGGACTTGCCTTTGGTGGTTTGTGGAGTTCTGCTAGGGTACCTCCTGCTATGCAGGAGAGGTATATTACGGTTCCTAGGGGGACCTTTGGAACGGAGTTACAATGGGTTACTTGGCAAGCCCCGTGGGTTGTTAATGTTAATTCTCTTATTGGGGATATTTATCCGTTTCATTTATATGTTATGTTGTTTAATAAAACAAGCTGCAGCCTTTTTTACCCCAACAGATGGGTGTGTGTCTATTATTTGGGAAGAACGTAGTCCCTAATTAGGGGGTCACACAAATGTACCAGTTAAAAAAGGAAATTTATGCTTACCTGATAAATGTATTTCTTTTACGATATGACGAGTCCACGGGTTTCATCCTTACTTGTGGGATTTATTCTCCTGCTAACAGGAAAGTGACAAAGAAGCACCACAGCAAAGCTGTATATATAAGCTCCTCCGTTCCCTCCCAATCCAGTCATTCGACCGAAGTTAGGA
This sequence comes from Bombina bombina, assembly GCF_027579735.1. NCBI lineage: Eukaryota > Metazoa > Chordata > Amphibia > Anura > Bombinatoridae > Bombina > Bombina bombina. The sequence continues at coordinate 34,813,526 of NC_069503.1, forward strand.
AGAGAAAGGAAAAGCCAAAGGTGCAGAGGTGACCAAAGTTTAATAAAATAAAAATATACTTGTCTTAAAAAATGACAGGGTGGGCCATGGACTCATCATATCGTAAAAGAAATATATTTATCAAGTAAGCATAAATTTCCTTTTCTTTTACAAAGACATGATGAACCTTTCTCCCAAAACCAGCCTGAGAAGAAGCAAAAGTATCAAATTTGGAAAATTTGGAAAAAGTGTGAAGAGACGAACCAAGTTGCAGCCTTGCAAATCTGTTCAACAGAAGCATAGTTTTTAAAAGCCCATGAGGAAAGCCACAGCCCTAGTAGAATGAGCCGTAATTCTTTCAGGAGGCTGCTGTCCAGCAGTCTCATATACAAAACGAATGATACTCCTCAGCCAGAAAGAAAAAAGAGGTAGCCGTAGCTTTCTGACCCCTAAGATTTCCAGAAAAAACAATGACTAATGAAGATGATTGATGGAAATCCTTAGTCCCTGCAAGTAAAACTTCAGGGACACGGACCACGTCCAAGTTATGCAACATACGCTCCTTCTTAGAAGAATGGTTAGGACATAATGAAGGAAGAACCAATTTTCCTGATTAATATTCTTATTAGAAACAACCTTAGGAAGGAAAACCAGGTTTGGTACGTAAAACTACCTTATCAGAATAAAAGATAAGATAAGGTGAATCACATTATAACGCTGAAAGCTCAGAAACTCTTCGAGCAGAAGAAATAGCAACCAAAAACAAAACCTTCCAAGATAATAACTTAATATCTATGGAATGCATGGGTTCAAATGGAACCCCTTGAAGAACATTAAGAACCAGTGGAGCACCTCTATAGGAGCACTTGAACCCCTGACGTGACCACTACCAAAAAAAAAAAGAGTTGAGAAATAAAAATAAAAAAATTATATTTTTAAAACTTTTTTGCTTATTAAAATGAATAAAACTGCAGTTTTGAATAAAAGAACATTCAAACTTTGATTTTTAAAATCTTTAGGCTGAAACGTGGAAACCTGAAAGTGGAAAGCAAGGGCTGTTTTGCCTATACAAAGGTTCTATCTATCGCACATGCTGTGCAGTGCGATAGATAGAAGTATAGGCAAAAGTACTTTCCACTTTAAAAACTGCATTGACTGAGTGCCACCTACAGGCCAGCCCCATAGCCTTCCTATTCGCACAGCACTTAGTGTGCAGGAGCCAGCTGCCACGTGACACTCGCACACTAAGAGCTGACTATGTTGTGTGGGAGGAGGCAGGGGCGTACCAGTTACGCCGTAACTACTTGCAGAATGCAGTCGCCATTGCTGAGACCGGACCGGGCCCATAGTATGATAGGTTGCACTTGCAGACTGGATCGTCATCGTTCGTGTGTGGACAGTGGACCATGATCTCTGGTAGGATAACTGAGGGGAATATTGGGTTAAATTTTAATCCACACCACTCGACCACCTCACTTCCAACCATCCTCTTCCTCCCACTACTAACCCTCTGAAGAACCACTAGTGATCTCTGTACCCTCCCTCGACACCACTAAGACGCTTATCAGTGACAGTGATTCTTCTTATGCAGATAAAAGACAGTTTATAATTGAACTCAAATAATATTTGAGTTTCAATAAACTGTCTTTTTATCTGCATAAGAAGAACTACCTGATAAGAGATGGGATAGGTGACAGAATATAATATATTTTATTTGACAATATACACACAAAAAATATAAAGAAAGCTCCCAAAGAAACAGTTGTGGGCGGCAAGTCTCAAATAAATTACAATATGTAACTGGCTTTCTCTCCTGTCCTGTACTGTCACTATCCATCTCTTACCACCTGCTGCTCTCCATCTCCTATGCACAATTGTGTTGTTAAATACTTTATACCAGTTCATATATGTGTGTGTGTGTTATGTATATATAATATAATATTTTTTTTTTTTTTTTTAAGATTATCCAGTTTGCACTATCCTCTTGTTATTAACACTCTAAATCCTTCGAGTGGTCTGACATTGAAGTTAATATCAAACCACCCAGTGCACGGAGGGAAGAGAAATATTAATTTATAATACTTAAACAAGAATTGGTGTGAAAAAATCTTTTCCACACTAAGTTCCCTATATCCAGCACCAGATCATAGGTTATAAATCAACAAACTAGTATGACCATATTAGGGGCTATGTCTATTGGAATTACCACACAATTATTATATACTAGTCATAATAAATAACGACAAAAAGAAAATGAAAGAAATTTAACATTTGCAAATATGTTTACTGAAATTACCGTAAGAAAGCCAGATAACAAATTATTAATATACGAACGTGGGCCCACTTATGTTTTTAAATATTGGCCAATATTTCAAATGTCCATTTTTGTAGACTTTGTCCTTGTATATTCAAGGGTAATAGTATTCTGAAATTATTGTTAATGTTCTTAACATATGAGATTTCATTTATGTTAGCCGTACAGCGGGCTTATCCTTTGCTCGCATAGAAAAAAAGTTCTCAGCGAAATTTATATGAAAGGCTTTTCAACACTCTAGGGGTGGGATAACATTAGTAGCAATTTCTGAAACAATTTCTTGTAAGCTGGTAATTCATCAAGTATACTCTTAATTTTGTTTCCAATTGTATCACAGCGTGACGCCTCAAGGGATTATGGCTTCAGAGTTTTTTTTTACAAATACACAACTCCTGCTCACCTTGCTAGGCGGTCTTTCGCTACTTCAGTCACACCAAAAAACTTATTTTACCTTGATTGTAGCTTGTCTCCGTTATCCATATATAAAGAAAGTTACTCACTTGTCTTCTTATTGTGAAAATCCGACCCTCAACGAGTGGGACCTTACTCAGAAATCGCTGTTGTTTTCCGGTCTTTGCTTTCGTTAACCCAGCTTGTTAATGAGGGCTCAGCCTGTAGCCCTCAGTTTGAATTTCATGCAGCTACACGCGTTTCATCACCCTTACTGGTTATTCGCATAGGGCTTCATCCGGCTTCATTTCTTTCTGTCCTAGTGCCGACCTTTTATTTGATTTTTAAAATCTGTTCCGCCCATAAGGTGAAATAAATATTTACATATTGCTTCAGATGTATAACTTTATATTTAATATTGCGTGGATTCCTTTATACATCTATGTTGTTATAACAACCTTTAATAAACCTTTTTCCAAATATACATTAATTGTTTATTTACATATTATGACTGGCAGATTACTTTCATTTCTATATACTGTTATCCCATATATAACATCATAATCGATGAGAATTTACACCATTGGTGAAGATATTTAACATTCCATTTATTATATAACATTGGGAAATGCAAACTTATATTGTTTTAAGTATTTTTATTTTATTTATTATTTTGTTTTAACAGATTACTGAAGGTGGTTGGGTTAAAGATAGATTTTTTTTCCTCTTTTTATTAAAATTAGACAACAATAGTAAAAGTACTCTTTCTATTTGTTATTTAGTAGTAAGGGGACAACCCTTATTGTCAAAATTTAATTTTCTTGAAGAAAAGGAGCATAATTTATCTCCTCATTCAGTCCATGAGGTTCAAAGCTTTGAGATCATAGTATCCACTTACATCTTTTTGAAGCAATAGTATTATCTAAGTTGTCACCACCCTTGCTGATGTATCTACTTTTTCCAACCCCAGGAATTTCAAGGTTTCCTCATCACTATTGTGAAATAACTTAAAGTGTCTTGCTACACTACTGTTTTACCTTTATTGGAAATATCTCTTTTATGTTCCTTAATCCTTTCTTTCAATTCGCGATTTACCTACGTAGTACAGGGGGCAGCAACAAAAGACTAAATATATAATTCCTTCACTTCTACAATTAATTCTTCATTTTATTCTATAGCTTTGACCACTTTTATCTACAAAGCAAGTGCCTTGTTGCAATATTGCTACAAACTGAAACATTTATTACATCTGAAATTTCCTTCCCTTGTTTGATGCTTTCCTAACCAACTACTTTTAAATGTATCTATATAATGGCTTTGGACCAGTTTATCCTTGAGGTTTGGAGCCCTTCTAGCTGACATTAGGGGTCTATCTCCCACATAATTAATGATCTCCTTCTCTAAAGTCAAAATTGGCCAATGTTTTGTTTAATATGGCTCTAATGTCCTGCCATTTATTATTGTACATTGAAATAAATCTTATCTTATTGTCTTGATTTGTTTCTTTAGTGTTGTATAGCAATTCTTCTCTATTTCTTTTAATAGCTGACACATATTCTTTTTTGAGTACATTATAGAGTATCCTCTGTTTCTAAATCTCTCTCTTAAGGAGCCAGCTTCTTCTTTAAATTTAGTTACATCTGAACAATTCCTACGATGTCTCAAATATTGTCCTTTTGGAATATTGTTTATTAAGGAGGGTGGGTGGTGGCTCTCGGCCATTAGTAGAGTATTTCCTGCCGTTTTTTTCCTGTAAGTACTGGTACATATTTTATTATTCTGTAATATTAATCCTTAAATCCAGAAGGTTATTTCTGTCTTATTAGATTCATAAGTAAATCTAAGATTGTAATTATGTTAATTTCATTCATAATTTTTTTTAACATGGACATCTTATTATTCTGGTCAGGAACAGAAGTAATCTATGAAGCGAAGCCAGAGCTTGATGTTATCCCCCTGGCTTCCCCCATAGATGACATCCTTCTCCCATTTGCCCTAAGTATAAGCAGGCATAGGTGGGGGCACAGCAAGTTCCCATTGCCGTGCCCACACCTGTTGATAAAACTTACCTCCAAATGTGAAGAAAATTCTTCTCTAATACAAAGTTCAAAAGCTTACTCACATATTTGGGTGTGCTTTGAGAATAGGTGGTGCCTCTTTGATCTAAGAAATATTCACATGCCGCTATACCTTTCTTATGTGGTATTGAAGAATAAAGTGACTCAACGTCTATTGCCACTATATCCACTCATTCTCAAAACACATACCTTCAATGATTTTTCAATTACTTCCTGAGTATCCTTCACATACGAAGACAAATTTAGGAGACTGGGTCTAAGTATAAATCAATGTATTGTGATGCTTTTTCTGTTAAGGGACCTTGACCTGAAATTATTGGTCTGCCTGGTGGTGGAACTTTACCTTTATGGATTTTTGGTATTGTATAAGAAAGTTGATAATTTAGGAAATTTACTATTAAAAATTCCACTTCCTTTTTAATAAGTAAGCCTCCATCTTTGCCCTCCTTAATCATTTTTTCTAATTCATCTTATATGTTCTGTTGGATTAGTTTTAAGAATCATGTATTGTTTCTATCCAAAAGTTGTTTAGAGCATTCCCTTACATAATCTGTGGTTCTTAGTACTACTACATTACCGCCCTTGTCGGCTGGCTTTATGGTAATTGTTTTATCATTTGACCAAGGACTTAAGTGCTTTTCTTTGTTCCTGTGTTAAGTTTTCATTAAATGCTGTTGCTGTATTTAATACATTAATATCTGCCTCAACTAATTTTACGAAATTATTCACACAAGCCACCTGTGAGAGTGCTGGCATGTGAGAAGAATTATTTTTAAGAGTATGTGTCCAATTTTTTGTTGCTCAGGGTTCATCGCCTCTGCTAATTCTTCTAACCTGTGCTAAAGTTGCTCTGTCATGAATATCTAACATTTCAGTAGTGTTTATATTTTTAGTGCTAAATACCTTTTTCAGGACTATTTTTCTAGCGAACATATGGACATCTTTTACTATTTCAAATTTATTGCATTTATTTGTTGGTACAAAATGTAGTCCTTTTTCTAATACTTTAATTTCACTTGTTGTTAGAACTCTGTCGGATAGATTTATTACATCTTTATTTATTTCTGCACTTGCTGGGTTCCTCAATGGGTATCGCTGTTGTTTTTCTGTAGAATCCTCTCTTATGTTTTTGTCCCCCTCTCCTTGTCTTGTTCCTCTTCTCCTGAATAAAAAACCTCTTCTATTATAGTTCCCTCTTCTCCTAGAATTATCTGCTGATTGTGCCTAAAAAACATAAGTGGGGGCCCACGTTCGTATATTAATAATTTGTTATCTGGCTTTCTTACGGTAATTTCAGTAAACATATTGCAAATGTTAAATTTCTTTCATTTTCTTTTTGTCATTATTTATTATGACTATATATAATAATTGTGTGGTAATTCCAATAGACATAGCCCCTAATATGGTCATACTAGTTTTGTTGATTTATAACCTATGATCTAGTGCTGGATATAGGGAACTTAGTGTGGAAAAGATTTTTTCACACAATTCTTTAAGTATTATGAATATATATAAATATATATATATTATATATATATCCTTATACTGCGGCTGCCCCCAGTGACAGGACTCTTGTACCCAGTGTATAATATATAAATTATATATCTATAATGGGTGGAGTCAATCTGAGGGGGGCGGGGCTAGTGCTCCCCCATCTTCAAAGAGTCACCAGCCGCCACTGTTTAAGAACTAAATTCAAACTCCAGGGTGGAGCAATATGGCCTAAACACAGCTTGATCCTGGTCAGAAGCTGACAAAAAGATTGAACATCTGGAACATCTGCCAAACGTTTGTGTAATAGAATTGACAAAGCAGAAATTTGTCCCTTTAAGGAACTTGCTGATAACCCTTTCTCCAATCCCTCTTGGAGAAAAGACAGAATTCTGGGAATCCTATTTCTACTCCATGAGTAGCCCTTGGACTCACACCAATAAAGATATTTACGCCCATATCTTATGACAGGCTTACGTGCCTGAATCAAAGTATCAATGAGTCAGAGAACCCACGCTTAGATAAAATCAAGCGTTCAATCTCCACGCAGTCAGTTGCAGAGAAACTAGATTTGGATGTTGAAAAGGTCCCTGAATTAGCAGGTCCTGCCTCAATGGAAGCCTCCACGGTGGTAGAGAGGACATGTCCACTAAATCGCATACCAAGTCCTGCAAGGCCACGCAGACGCGATTAGAATTACTGAAGCCTGAACCCCTGTTTGATCCGAGCAATCACCCGGGGAAGGAGAGCAAACGGTGGAAACACATATGCTAGGTTGAACGTCCAAGGCACTGCCAAGGCATCTATCAGTTCGGCCTGAGGATCCCTTGACCTGGATCCATATTTTCTGGAGCTTGGCGTTCTGACGAGACGCCATCAATCCAATTCTGGTGTGCCCCATCTGAGAATCAGAGTGGCAAAGATCTCCGTGATGAAGTTCCCACTCCCCCGGATGAAACGACTGTCTGCTTAAAAAAGTTCGCATCCCAGTTGTCTACTCCTGGGATGTAGATTGCTGACAGATAACAAGAGTGAGCCTCTGCCCACTGAATTATCCTCGATATTCTGTCATTGCTAAGGGACTCCTTGTTCTCCCCCTTGATGATTGATGTAAGCCACAGTCGTGATGTTGTCCGACTGAAAGCAAATGAATTTGGCCGAAGCCAGTTGAGGCCACGCCTGAAGCGCATTGAATATTGCTCTTAACTCCAGAATATTGGATTGGAAGGAGAGACTCTGACTGAGTCCACACGCCCTGAGCCTTCAGGGAATTCCAGACTGCACCCCAACCTAGTAGACCTGCGTCCGTTGTCACTATCACCCATGAGGGTCTTGCAGAAGCACGTCCCCTGGGACAGATTTTCCGGACAACATCCACCAAAGAAGAGAGTCTCTTGTTCTCCTGATCCAGGTCTATCTGAGGAGACACATTTGCATAATCCACATTCCACTGCCTGAGCATGCTCAACTGTAGTGGTCTGAGATGAAGACAAGCAAAAGGAATGATATCCATTGCCGCCACCATCAATCCTATTGCCTCCATGCACTGAGCAACTTAAGGCCGAGGGATTTGACTGAAGGTTCGGCATGTATTCAGAATCTTTAACTTTCTGACTTCCATCAAGAAAATGTACACGAATATGGAATCTATCAAGTTCCCAGGAAAGGAACCCTTGTCTGTGGAATTAGTGAACTCTTTTTTAGGTTCACCTTCCACCTGTGAGTCCTCAGAAAGGACAGAACTATGTCTGTATGAGACTTTGTCTGATGGTAAGACTATGCCTGAATCAGAATATTGTCCAGATAAGGCGCCACTGCAATACCCTGGCGGCCTGAGAATTGCCAGAAGGGGACCCTAGAACCTTTGTGAAGATTCTGGGTGCTGTGGCCAACCCGAAGGGAAGAGCCACAAACTGAAAATGTTTGTCTAGAAAGGCAAACCTTAGGAACTGGTGATGATACTTGTGGATAGGAATATGAAGATAAGCATATTTCAGGTCCACAGTAGTCATATATTGACCTTCCTGGATCAGTGGCAGAATTGTTCGAATAGTCTCCATCTTGAAGGATGGGACACTGAGAAATTTGTTTAGACTCTTTAAATCTAAATGGGTCAAAACGTTGCCCTCTTTTTGGGAACCACGAAAAGATTTGAGTAAAACCCCTGTCCCTGTTACAGTCTTGGAACCGGACGAATTACTCCCATAGTAGAGAGGTCTTTTACACAATGTAAGAATGCCTCTCTTTTTATCTGGTTGCAGATAATCGTGAAAGAAGAAACCTCCCCCTTGGAGAGAATGTTTGAATCCCAATTGATACCCTTGGGACACGATTCTCTAATGCCCAAGGATCCTGTACATCTCTTACCCAAGCCTGAGCAAAGAGAGATAGCTTGCCCCCCACTAAATCCGGTCCCGGATTGGGGGCCATCCATTCATGCCATCTTTGTAGCAGCAGCGGGCTTCTTGGGCTGCTTCCCCTTGTTCCAAGCTTGTTGGGTCTCCAGACGGACTTGGCCTGAGCAAATATTCCCTTCCTGCTTTGTGGAGGAAGATGAAGAAGAGGGTACTCCTTTAAAATTCCGAAAGGAATGAAAATTATTCTGTTTACCCTTCATCTTAACAGACCTATCCTGAGGTAGAGCATGACCTTTACCTCCAGTAATGTCAGAAATGAGTTTCCTTCAACTCAGGCCCGAATAGGATCTTACCCTTGAAATGAATAGCTAAGAGCTTTGATTTAGATGACACATCAGCCGACCATGATTTTAACCATAATGCTCTATGCGCTAAAATGGCAAATCCTGCATTTTTCGCCACCAACCTAGCAATTTGAAGAGGCGGCATCTGTAATAAAAGATTTAACTAGCTTGAGAGCCTTAAATCTATCTAAAATGTCCTCTAAAGGGGTCTCAACCTTCAGAGACTCTTCTAGGGCATCAAACCAGAAAGCCGCTGCCGTAGTAACTGGAACAATGCAGGCTGGTTGGTTGTAAAAGGAAACCCTGATGAATAAATCATTTCTTTAGAAGACCCTCTAGCTTCTTATCCATAGGGTCTTTGAAAGCACAACTGTCCTCAATAGGAATAGTTGTACGCTAGCCAGGGTAGATATAGCTCCCTCCACCTTAGGGACAGTCTGCCAAGAGTCCCGAATGGTTGTCTGATATGGGATACATCTTCTTGAAATTAGGAGGAGGAGAGAACGGCATACCCGGTCTGTCCCATTCCTTCTTTATAATTTCCGAAATTCTTTAGGAACCGGAAAAACATCATTGCAAGTAGGTACTTCTAGATACTTGTCCATTTTGCACAATTTCTCTGGAGGAATCACAATAGGGTCACAGTCATCCAGAGTCCGCTAAAACGAAGGTGTTTCAGGCTTAAATTTAAAAGACTGTGACGTCCGAATCTGGCTGAGGTAACAAACTTCCTGGATCTGAAAGTCTCCCGTCAGACAACAATTCCTGACCGCCCAACTCATAGCCCTGTGAGGGTACATCGAAATAGCCAACAAAGCATCAGATTACTCATATTTACATTAATTCCTGTCCTACTACGTTTACCCTGTAACACTGGTATTTTAGATAATACCTCTGTAAGGGTAGTTGATATAACTGCAGCCATATCCTGCAGAGTAAAAGAATTAGACGCACTTGAGGAAATCTGCGTCGCTTGTGTGGTGGTTAAAGCTTGTGACACTTGGTGAGAATTAGATTTGCATATCCTGATTCTCTTCAGAATGAGAATCATCCTTAGGCACACTCTCTTTACATAAAATATGCTCTTTACATTGTAGGGCCCCTTTCAGTACAAGAGGTACACAAAAGTAAGAGAGGTGTTCCACAATGGCTTCTAAACACATAGAACAATTAGTTTCTTCAATGTCAGACATGTTGAACAGATTAGCAATAGTCACAATAGTCATATATCACCTTATTTATTGATTTACACAACTTTAGAAAAATGTGTACTGCGCCTTTAAGAAATAAAAAATGCAACAATTTTTAACCAAACTGCACTAAAAACGTTTAAAAAACGCTAAACAATTAAATATAATAATTCAATTGGCCCAAAAATAATTGCACCCTACAAGTTATAGGTGAAATTACTCTCTAAGAGCATTCTATTTAAAAAAATATATCTTAACAGTGAAAATGATCACTGCACCTCTGTGCTGTGGCGCCTACCTGCCCCCAGGGTACTGAAAAATGACTCGACAACGATCCGGTGATCAGAATACAACTTTAGGCCCCACCGGAGCTAATGCCTTGCTGCCTACTTAGTCAGAGTAAACTGCGCATCTGAGCGCAGCAAAAAAAAGCCCCGCCCATCATGGACGTCGGCTCAACAGTCTGTATAAACTGCATGGAAGCGTTTGAAAAATAAGCCATGTGGTGTACTTAAAAATCCCCGTAACAAGAAAACTGCAGCCCTACTGACCTTAATAATAAATATATATAGTATGTTTAAGCTGCCTCTCCCAGTGTCAAGCCCCAATGCAGATATGCCAACCTTAATAGCAATAATGTATAACACACAGGAATTTCAGTAACACCCTCAGTGATACGGGTTTACTGCTTACCCGCTTCCCTTGCAGGGAAAAATGTCAGCCAGTTCTGATATAACAAGTCTCCTCAGAAATAAAAAGACTGAACATACCTCAATGCTGCTTGTAGCATGACACCGTCTCCACACTGAAGATTTCTCTTGCACTACCTTCAGAATCTCTGTGGGAAACCAAAATGGGATCTTAGTTACATCTGCTAAGATCATCAACCTCAGGGCAGAAATATTTCTTCATTCCACATCTCCCTGAGGAAAATAGTACTCACCGGCACCATTTTAAAATAAAAAACTTCTTGATTGAAGAATCTAAAACTAACACCTCACTTACCTCTTCCTAGTACTAACATAGGCAAAGAGAATGACTGGATTGGGAGGGAAGGGAGGAGCTATATATACAGCGTTGCTGTGTGCTCTTTGCCACTTCCTGTTAGCAGGAGGATAAATCCCACAAGTAAGGATGAAAACCTGTGGACTTCGTCATATCTTTGTAAAAGAAATCAGTTTCCCCTCAGTAATTCCTCTGGTATATAACATGTACACTGCTAAGCCATCTATTGCTATAAGAAATGGTGTATCCACATGATGTGCACATTAAATATATCTTCCAGATGTCAATCATTTGAGACTGATGTTCTTGTTTATATAATTTTCAAACCCTCTATTTATATAAAGACTCCTTTATTCTGTAAATAATAATTATTTCCTCCCCTATGTAAATCAAAAACGTAGAACTCCTAACACTGGCATATTAATAAATAACACTGCAGGGTGCTTTGGTGGTGAATGTTTGTGTAAACTCATCAGTATGAGGACAGATTTGTATATTCTTGTGTCGTGTTTGGATTCTATCACATTGATATGAGAGAAACTGAGGTGCACATATATAGAGGAACAAAGGACAGCAGGAGAACACTTCCAATCTGGGGCTTTTATAACTGGGATTAAGAAAGTATTATTTACAATATCATCCTTTTTAATGCTTCTATTTAGAGAGTTAATCCTCTTTAGGATAATTGTAAAGAGGTTGTACACTGGTGTATATAAAGGTTTCTTTGTGTGTAAATATTTGGCGTTTTGTGATACCTGACGTAATAAAAACCTTTTTTCCACTTTCTAAACATGTGAAAGGGTTTCTTCCCTTTTGACTCCTTTCATGAGTTTTCAGACAATCCATTCGTGTAAAACGTTTTCCCACACTCTGTACAAGTGAAAGGCTTTTCTCCTGTAGTGAAATCATTTCATGAGTTTTCAGATGATCCATTCGTATAAAACTTTTCCACACTCTGGCACATGTGAAAGGCTTTCTCCTGTGGTGAATCATTTCATTGAGTTTTTCAGATGATCCATTCGTGTAAAAACATTTCCCACACTCTGTACATGTGAAAGGATTTTTCCCCTGTGTGAATCATTTCATGAGTTTTCAGTTTACTCTTTACTGTAAATCCTTTTCCACACTCTGTACATGCGAAAGGCTTTTCTCCTGTGTGACTCCTTTCATGACTTTTCAGATCACTGTTATATGTAAAACTTTTTCCACACTCTCTGTACATTGTGAACGGCTTTTCTCCTGGTGTGACGTCCTTTCATGCTTTTTCAGATGACTCTTTTGTGTAAAACATTTTCCATTCACTCTCTGTACATGTGAACAGCTTTTCTCCGGTGTGGTTCCTTTCATGCTTTTTCAGATTACGCACAGTGTGAAAACTTGTCCACACTCTGTACATGTGAAAGGCTTTTCTCCTGGTGACTCCTTGTCATGATATTTCAGACTACTCTTTCTGTAAAACTTTTTCCACACTCTGTAACATGGGAAAGGCTTTTCTCCTGTGTGAATCCTTTCTTGAGTTTCAGATGACTCTTTTGTGCAAGAACTTTTTCCACACTCTGTACATGTGAACAGCTTTTTTCCTGTATGACTTCTTTTCATGTATATTTCTTCAGACTTACTCTTTTCTGTATAAAACTTTTCCACACTCTGTCATGTGAAAGGCTTTTCCTCCTGTGTGACTCCTTTCATGATATTTCAGACTACGTCTTTTCTGTAAAACTTTTTCCACACTCTGTACATATGTAATGGTTTTTCTCCTGTGTGACTCCTTTCATGCCTTTTCAGATGACTCTTTTGTGCAAAACTTTTTCCACACTCTGTACATGTGAACAGCTTTTCTCCTGTGTGACTCCTTTCATGCCTTTTCAAGATTACTCATAAGTGTAAAACTTTTTCCACACTCTGTACATGTGAAAGGCTTTTCTCCTGTGTGAAACCTTTTTATGAGTTTTCAGATGTTTCATCTGTGTAAAACATTTGCCGCACTCAGTACATGTGTGTGGTTTCTCACCTGTGGTAATTTTGTGGTGTTCTAGTAGATAGACTTATATCTAAAGCTTTTCTCACATTCTGGTACATTTGAAGAGGTTGCTCCTTTGTATGAAATCATTTGGGCAAGACTGTAGACTTTTCCTTTCTTTAATATGTTTTGAGTACTCAGTAAAATGTTGGTGTGGTTAATCTTTCTGGGATAATCATTTCCACTAGATAAGGGCATAATATGTTGTCCTCTTTTTGATGACTAAATTACTCTCTGTACATAATGATTGCTGCCTAGTTCCTGCCAATTCATCATCTTCTTTAAATATCTGCTGTGATTTCCCCAATGTTTGTGAATAATCATCAGTGTCTAAGACGTTTGGAGTTTGCGGTATCATTCTTATGCTTCCTGTAGTGGAGGGATATGAACTATTCAAGCGTTTGTCTACATAAAAAGAAATGGAATAAAGAAAAATAAGAATGTTTATTCTTTATAATATAATCCATCTCAATAAAAAATGTCTTCCATTTTTTATTTTTTAAATGTATTACCTGTAATCACAAATTTAAAAAGGCATGAGATAGAATGTAAACATTACACACATCACAGTATAATAAATGACTGATTACTGATGAAAACAAGTTATATGGGCCGCATTAAACAAGGTGCAGATAGGATAATGTTCTCAGCCCAGGGAGACTAGTACATCTTATTCTGGGCAAGAGAGGTGGCATCCACCATCCTCATTAACATTGCACAAGCAAATGCACATACAGTCCTGTTCGTGCTCATGCTTAAAAGGACACTGAACCCAATTTTTTTCTTTCATGATTCAGATAGAGCAGGGGCAATATTAAGCAACTTTCTAGTTTACCTCTCCTATTATCAATTTTTCTTTGTTTTCTTGCTATCTTTTATTTAAAAGCAGGAATGTAAATCTTAGCAGCCAGACCATTTTTAGGTTCAGCACTATGGATAGCACTTGCTTATTGGAAGGCTTATATGTTACCCACCAATAAGCAGCATAACCCAGGTTCTCAAAAAAAAAATGGGCCAGCTCCTATGTATAACATTCCTCGCTTTTTTAAATAAAAAATAGCATAGGAACAAAGAAAAATTGATAATAGGAGTAAATTAGAAAGTTTTTTTAAAATTGCATGATCTATCGAATCTGAAAGAAAAATTTTGGGTTTAGTATCCTTTAACCAGTGGGTGTGAGAACATGATGTCTTAATCCTCACAGACTAATAATCCAGTGTGAGATGTTTTGAAAGGCTAAGAAACAGTGATCTTATGATACTTTTTAGCTTCAGCTGTGGTTGTTTGATTTGATATAAACAGCCAAAAACTTTATTAGTTTAATAATAGCTCACTGTAAAATTAAGCACACAAATCAGTGGTGGTTCGTGGGGTGGGAACACTGGGGGATTTGGTGGGTGGTAAAACACATGGGAACATGATAGGCATAAGTGTATGTTATTGGTGTTCCATGAGCGAGGTCAAGGGCAGGGGGAAGGTGGAGTTGCAGTTGTTCTGAGTAATGAACCAGGTTCTGGGGGTGAGGTTAGGGCAGTTGTTAGACATGATCTGTCTAAAAGCACAGAGGGTGGAGTAGTATTTTTCTCCTGTTTAAGTGTGATCAGTCCACGGGTCATCATTACTTCTGGGATATTAACTGCTCCCCTACAGGAAGTGCAAGAGGATTCACCCCAGCAGAGCTGCTATATAGCTCCTCCCCTCTCCGTCACCTCCAGTCATTCTCTTGCACCCAACGACTAGATAGGATGTGTGAGAGGACTATGGTGATTATATTTAGTTTTATACCTTCAATCAAAAGTTTGTTATTTTATAATAGCACCGGAGTGTGTTATTCCTTCTCTGGTAGAATTTGAAGAAGAATTCTACCTGAGTTTTTACTATGATTTTAGCCGGAGTTGTTAAGATCATATTGCTGTTTCTCTCGGCCATCTGAGGAGAGGTAAACTTCAGATCAGGGGACAGCGGGCAGATTAATCTGCAAAGAGGTATGTAGCAGTTTGTTATTTTCTGACATGGAATGATGAGAAAATCCTGCCATAACCGTTATAATGTAAACTCAGCCTTAATGCAGTAGATGTAGCTGGTATCAGGGCTGTCATGTATGTATATTTTACACTTCAGTATTCTGGGGAATGGTACTTCTCTGGTTTTATACTGTATGCATAGACTTAACCTAATTTGCAGGGACTTGCAATAGGTTTTAAATGACAATTAATTATTGAGGTGAAAACGTTTTTTTTGCTGGCATGTAAAAACGTTTATTTCTCTGAGGTACTGGGTGAAAAAATGTTTTGGGCACTATTTTTTCCACTTGGCAATAGTTTTTTGTTTAAATTAAAGCAGTTCACTGATCTCTCTCACTGTTATGTGTGAGGGGGAGGGGCCATTTTTGGCGCTTTTACTACGCATCAAAAAACTCAGTCAGAGGTTCATTTTCTTCCTGCATGATCCGGTTCATCTCTACAGAACTCAGGGATCTCCAAAGCCTTTTTTGAGGGAGGTAATCATCACAGCAGAGCTGTGAAGATTGTAGTTGACTGTGATAAAAAACGTTTATTTGTGTATTTTTTTCTGCTGCCTGGGTTAGTTATCCTTTGCTGATGGGAACAATCCTTTGCTAAAACTGTATATTTCTGACAAAGATTGATGCTATAAATTAATTATTTTTAACTGTCATAATTTTTTTCTGTGCTTCTTATAGGCACAGTTCGTTTTCATATTATTGTAAATTACTTAAAAAAGCATTTCCAAGTTGCTAGTTAATTGCTAGTGTGTTAAACATGTCTGATTCAGAGGAAGATACATGTGCTATATGTGCTAATGCCAAAGTGGAGCCCAATAGAAATTTATGTACTAAATGTATTGATGCTACTTTAAATAACAGTCAATCTGTACAAATTGAACATATTCACCAAACAACGAGGGGAGAGTTATGCCGACTAACTCGCCTCACGTGTCAGTACCTGCATCTCCCGCTCGGGAGATGCGTGATATTGTAGCGCCGAGTACATCTGGGCGGCCATTACAAATCACATTACAGGATATGGCTACTGTTATGACTGAAGTTTTGGCTAAACTACCAGAACTAAGAGGTAAGCGTGATCACTCTGGGGTGAGAACAGAGTGCGCTGATAATATTAGGGCCATGTCAGACACTGCGTCACAGGTGGCAGAACATGAGGACGGAGAACTTCATTCTGTGGGTGACGGTTCTGATCCAAACAGACTGGATTCAGATATTTCAAATTTCAAATTTAAGCTGGAAAACCTCCGTGTATTACTAGGGGAGGTATTAGCGGCTCTGAATGATTGTAACACAGTTGCAATACCAGAGAAAATGTGTAGGTTGGATAGATATTTTGCGGTACCGGCGAGTACTGATGTTTTTCCTATACCTAGGAGACTTACTGAAATTGTTACTAAGGAGTGGGATAGACCCGGTGTGCCATTCTCACCCCCTCCGATATTTAGAAAAATGTTTCCAATAGACGCCGCCACACGGGACTTATGGCAAACGGTCCCTAAGGTGGAGGGAGCAGTTTCTACTTTAGCTAAGCGTACCACTATCCCGGTGGAGGATAGCTGTGCTTTTTCAGATCCAATGGATAAAAAATTAGAGGGTTACCTTAAGAAACTTGTTTGTTCAACAAGGGTTTATATTGCAACCTCTTGCATGTATTGCGCCTGTCACGGCTGCAGCAGCATTTTGGTTTGAGTCTCTGGAAGAGACACTTGAATCATCCACACTAGATGACATTACACACAAACTTAAATTCCTTAAGTTAGCTAACTCATTTATTTCAGATGCCGTAGTACATTTAACTAAACTTACGGCTAAAAATTCCGGATTCGCCATTCAGGCACGCAGAGCTCTGTGGCTAAAATCCTGGTCAGCTGATGTTACGTCTAAATCTAAATTGCTTAATATACCTTTCAAAGGGCAGACCTTATTCGGGCCCGGATTGAAAGAGATTATCGCTGACATTACAGGAGGTAAAGGTCATGCCCTGCCTCAGGACAAGGCCAAAGCCAAGGCTAGACAGGCTAATTTTCGTTCCTTTCGTAATTTCAAAGCAGGAGCAGCATCAACTTCCTCTGCACCAAAACAGGAAGGAGCTGTTGCTCGCTACAGACAAGGCTGGAAACCTAACCAGTCCTGGAACAGGGGCAAACAGGCCAGAAAACCTGCTGCTGCCCCTAAGACAGCATGAATTGAGGGCCCCCGATCCGGGACCGGATCTAGTGGGGGGCAGACTTTCCCTCTTCGCCCAGGCTTGGGCAAGAGATGTTCAGGATCCCTGGCGTTAGAGATCATATCTCAGGGATACCTTCTGGACTTCAAATCCTCTCCCCCAAGAGGGAGATTTCATCTGTCAAGGTTGTCAACAAACCAAACAAAGAAGGAAGCTTTCTACGCTGCGTACAAGATCTTTTATTAATGGGAGTGATCCATCCAGTTCCGCGGTCGGAACAAGGACAAGGGTTTTACTCAAATCTGTTTGTAGTTCCCAAGAAAGAGGGGAACCTTCAGGCCAATCTTGGATTTAAAGATCCTAAACAAATTTCTAAGAGTTCCATCGTTCAAGATGGGAAAACTATTCGAACAATTTTGCCCAGATCCAAGAGGGTCAGTACATGACCACAGTGGATTTAAAGGATGCTTACCTTCACATACCGATTCACAGAAATCATTACCGGTATCTAAGGTTTGCCTTTTTAGACAGGCATTACCAGTTTGTAGCTCTTCCATTCGGATTGGCTACGGCTCCAAGAATCTTCACAAAGGTTCTGGGCACTCTTCTGGCGGTACTAAGACCGCGAGGAATTTCAGTAGCTCCGTACCTAGACGACATACTGATACAAGCTTCAAGCTTTCAAACTGCCAAGTCTCATACAGAGTTAGTACTGGCATTTCTAAGGTCGCATGGATGGAAGGTGAACGAAAAGAAAAGTTCTCTCTTTCCACTCACAAGAGTTCCCTTCCTGGGGACTCTGATAGATTCTGTAGAAATGAAGATTTACCTGACAGAAGACAGGTTAACAAAGCTTCAAAAGGCATGCCGTGTCCTTCATTCCATTCAACACCCGTCAGTAGCTCAATGCATGGAGGTAATCGGGACTAATGGTAGCGCAATGGACATAGTTCCCTTTGCACGCCTACATCTCAGACCGCTGCAATTGTGCATGCTAAGTCAGTGGAATGGGGATTACTCAGATTTGTCCCCCACTCTGAATCTGAGTCAAGAGACCAGAAATTCTCTTCTATGGTGGCTTTATCGGCCACATCTGTCCAGGGGGATGCCATTCAGCAGGCCAGACTGGACAATTGTAACAACAGACGCCAGCCTACTAGGTTGGGGCGCTGTCTGGAATTCTCTGAAGGCTCAGGGACTATGGAATCAGGAGGAGAGTCTCCTTCCAATAAACATTCTGGAATTGAGAGCAGTTCTCAATGCCCTTCTGGCTTGGCCCCAGTTAACAACTCGGGGGTTCATCAGGTTTCAGTCGGACAACATCACGACTGTAGCTTATATTCAACCATCAGGGAGGGACAAGAAGCTCCCTAGCAATGATGGAAGTATCGAAGATAATTCGCTGGGCAGAGTCTCACTCTTGCCACCTGTCTGCAATCCACATCCCGGGAGTGGAGAACTGGAGGCGGATTTCTTAAGTCGTCAGACTTTTCATCCGGGGGAGTGGGAACTTCATCCGGAGGTCTTTGCCCAAATACTTCGACGTTGGGGCAAACCAGAGATAGATCTCATGGCGTCTCGACAGAACGCCAAGCTTCCTCGTTACGGGTCCAGATCCAGGGATCCGGGAGCGGTCCTGATAGATGCCTTGACAGCACCATGGACCTTCAGGATGGCTTATGTGTTTCCACCTTTCCCGATGCTTCCTCGATTGATTGCCAGAATCAAACAGGAGAAAGCATCAGTGATTCTAATAGCGCCTGCATGGCCACGCAGGACTTGGTATGCAGATCTGGTGGACATGTCATTCTGTCCACCTTGGTCGTTACCCTCTGAAACAGGACCTTCTGATTCAGGGGTCCTTTCAAACATCAAAATCTAACTTCTCTGAAGCTGACTGCTTGGAAATTGAACGCTTGATTTTATCAAAGCGTGGCTTTTCTGAGTCAGTTATTGATACCTTAATACAGGCTAGGAAGCCTGTTACCAGAAAGATTTACCATAAAATATGGCGTAAATACCTATATTGGTGCGAATCCAAAGGTTACTCTTGGAGTAAGGTTAGGATTCCTAGGATATTGTCTTTTCTACAAGAAGGTTTAGAAAAGGGGTTATCCGCTAGTTCCTTAAAGGGACAGATCTCAGCTCTGTCCATTCTGTTACACAAACGTCTGTCAGAAGTTCCAGACGTTCAGGCTTTTTGTCAGGCTCTGGCCAGGATTAAGCCTGTGTTTAAAACTGTGGCTCCACCATGGAGTTTAAACCTTGTTCTTAACGTTTTACAGGGCGTTCCGTTTGAACCCCTTCATTCCATTGATATAAAGTTGTTATCTTGGAAAGTTCTATTTTTAATGGCTATTTCCTCGGCTCGAAGAGTCTCTGAGTTATCAGCCTTACATTGTGATTCTCCTTATTTGATTTTTCACTCGGATAAGGTAGTTCTGCGTACTAAACCTGGGTTCTTACCTAAGGTAGTCACTAACAGGAATATCAATCAAGAGATTGTTGTTCCATCCTTGTGCCCAAATCCTTCTTCGAGGAAGGAACGTCTTCTGCACAATCTGGATGTAGTTCGTGCCCTAAAATTTTATTTACAGGCAACTAAAGATTTTCGACAAACGTCTTCCCTGTTTGTCGTTTACTCTGGTCAGAGGAGAGGTCAAAAAGCTTCTGCTACCTCTCTCTCCTTTTGGCTTCGTAGCATAATTCGCTTAGCTTATGAGACTGCTGGACAGCAGCCTCCTGAAAGAATTACAGCTCATTCCACTAGAGCTGTGGCTTCCACTTGGGCCTTTAAGAATGAGGCCTCTGTTGAACAGATTTGCAAGGCTGCAACTTGGTCTTCGCTTCATACTTTTTCCAAATTTTACAAATTTGACACTTTTGCTTCTTCGGAGGCTATTTTTGGGAGAAAGGTTCTTCAGGCAGTGGTTCCTTCTGTAATAAAGAGCCTGCCTGTCCCTCCCGTCATCCATGTACTTTTGCTTTGGTATTGGTATCCCAGAAGTAATGATGACCCGTGGACTGATCACACTTAACCGGAGAAAACATAATTTATGCTTACCTGATAAATTCCTTTCTCCTGTAGTGTGATCAGTCCACGGCCCGCCCTGTTTTTTACAGCAGGCAAATATTTTTTAAATTATACTCCAGTCACCACTACACCCTTTGGCTTCTCCTTTCTCGTTGGTCCTTGGTCGAATGACTGGAGGTGACGTAGAGGGGAGGAGCTATATAGCAGCTCTGCTGGGTGAATCCTCTTGCACTTCCTGTAGGGGAGCAGTTAATATCCCAGAAGTAATGATGACCCGTGGACTGATCACACTACAGGAGAAAGGAATTTATCAGGTAAGCATAAATTATGTTTTTACCCTCCTCCTCAGTCCAATAGGAGTTGCTTCTTCTTCATAACGTCACTGACACAAATGTTCTTAAAGATTCAGCTATAAATATAATAGTTATTATTTGTTTAAAGGGACACTGAACCCAATTTTTTTCTTTCGTGATTGAGATAGGAGCATGTAAGTTTAAGCAACTTTCTAATTTACGCCTATTATCAATTTTTCTTCATTCTTTTGCTATCTTTATTGAAAAAGAAGGCAATCTAAGCTTTTTTGGGGTTCAGAACTCAGGATAACAACTTTTTTATTGGTGGATGAACTTATCCACCATCAGCAAGGACAACCCAGGTTGTTCACCAAAAATGGGCCGGCATCTAAACTTACATTCTTGCATTTCAAATAATGATACCAAGATATGAAGAAAATTTGATAATAGGGAGTAAATAGAAAGTTGCTTAAAATTTCATGCTCTATCTGAATCACAAAAGAAAAACTTTGGGGTTCAGTGTCCCTTAATGAGTGATCTATTCTATTTTCCCAGTAAATAAAGTCAGTATAATATCATACCTCCCAACATTTCAAATTTTAAAAGAGGGGACACCACCCCCCCCCCCCCACCCGCACCGCGGCAAAAAAACAAAATTTATGCTTAAATTATTTCTTTCTCTTGCGATGTATCGAATCCACGGATTCATCCAATACTTGTGGATATTCTCCTTCCCAACAGGAAGTGGCAAAGAGAGCACCCCCCCCTAACTCCACCCCCAGTCATTCGACTGATGGTTAGGAAGAAAAAGGAGAAACTATAGGGTGGCCAGAGGGGACTGAAGTTTTTTTAATAAAATATACTACCTGTCTTAAATAGACAGGGCGGCGCCGTGGACTCAATACATCGCCAAGAGAAAGAAATTTATCAGGTAAGCATAAATTTTGTTTTCTCTTGCAAGATGTAATCGAGTCCACGGATTCATCCAATACTTGTGGGATACCAATACTAAAGATTTAGGACATCGGATGAAGGGAGGGACAAGACAGTACCTAAACGGAAGGCACCACTGCTTGTAGAACCTTTCTCCCAAAAATAGCCTCCGAAGAAGCAAAAGTATCAAATTTGTAAAATTTGGAAAAAGTATGAAGTGAAGACCAAGTCGCCGCCTTACAAATCTGTTCAATAGAAGCCTCATTATTAAAAGCCCATGTGGAAGCCTTTGCTCTAGTCGAGATGAGCAGTAATCCTTTCAGGAGGCTGCTGGCCAGGCAGTCTCATAAGCCAAACGGATGATGCTTTTCAGCCAAAAAGAAAGAGAGGTTGCCGTAGCCTTTTGACCTCTCCGCTTTCCAGAATAGACAAAAAACAATAAAGATGTTTGACGGAAATCTTTAGTTGCTTGTAAGTAGAACTTTAAAGCATGCACCACATCAAGATTATTGCAACAGACGTTCCTTCTTGGAAGAAGGATTAGGACACAGAAAAGGAACAACAATTTCCTGATTGATATTCCTATTAGAAACAACCTTAGGGAAGGAATCCAGGTTTGGTACGCAAAACACACCTTATCCGCATGGAAAACAAGATAAGGTGAGTCACACTGTAAAGCAGATAATTCAGAAACTCTTCGAGCCGAAGAGATAGCTACTAAAAAACAGAACTTTCCAAGATAGAGGCTTAATATCTATGAATGCATAGGTTTCAAACGGAACCCCTTGAAGAACTTAAGAACTAAATATAAACTCCATGGCGGAGCAACAGGTTTAAAACACAGGCTTGATTCTAACTAAAGCCTGACTAAACGCCTGAACGTCTGGAACATCTGCCATACGCTTGTGTAAAAGAATAGACAAAGCAGATATCTGTCCCTTCAAGGAACTAGCTGATAATCCCTTACTCAATTTTTTTTCTTTTGATTTTCTGACCTCCGTCAGAAATATTTTCATTTCTACCGAGTCTATCAGAGTCCCTAGAAGGAAACTCTTGTGAGAGGAAGAGAGAACTCTTTTTTATGTTCACCTTCCACCATGAGATCTCAGAAAAGCCAAACACGATGTCCGGTGTGAGACTTTGCTAGTTGGAAAGTCGACGCTTGAATTAAGAAGTCATCTAGATAAGGCGCCACTGCTATGCCCCGCGGTCTTAGAACCGCCAGAAGGGACCCTAGCACCTTTGTGAAAATTCTGGAGCCATGGCCAACCCGAAGGGAATGGGCCACAAACCTGGTAATCGCCTGTCCAGAAAGGCGAACCTGAGAAATTGGTGATGACTCTGTGAATAGGGATGTGCAGATATGTCATCCTTTCAAGTCCACGGTGGTCATAATATTGACCTTCCTGGAACAGTGGCAGAATAGTCCGAATAGTCCTCCATCTTGAAAGATGGGACTCTGAGGAATTTGTTTAAGATCTTGAGATCCAAGATTGTCTGAAAGTTCCTTCTTTTTTGGGAACCACAAACAGGTTTGAGTAAAACCCTAGCCCCTGTTCCGCTTTTGGAACTGGGTGAATCACTCCCATGGTATGTAGGTCTTCTACACAGCGTAAGAACGCCTCTCTCTTTGTCTGGTTTGCAGACAATTGAGACATGTGAAATCTCCCCCTTGGGGGGGAATCTTTGAAGTCCAGAAGATATCCCTGGGAAACAATTTCTAAAGCCCAGGAATCGTGAACATCTCTTGCCCAAGCCTGAGCGAAGAGAGAGAGTCTGCCACCTACTAGATCCGGTCCCGGATCGGGGGCAACCCCTTCATGCTGTCTTGAAGGCAGCTGCAGGCTTCTTGGCCTGTTTACCCTTGTTCCAAGCCTGGTTAGGTCTCCAGACTGACTTGGATTGAGCAAAGGGGGAAGAGGAAGCGGGACCACCCTTGAAGTTTTCGAAAGGAACGAAAATTATTTTGTTTGGTCCTTATTTTATTTGATTTAACCTGAGGAGAGGGCATGGCCTTTCCCTCCAGTGATGTCTGAAATAATCTCCTTCAGTTCAGGCCCGAAGAGGGTCTTTCCTTTGAAAGGGATGTTCAAAAGTTTAGATTCTTGATGACACATCCGCTGACCAGGACTTAAGCCATAACGCTCTGCGCGCTACAATGGCAAAACCTGAATTCTTTGACGCTAATTTAGGCCCGTATGAAAAGCGGCATCTGTAATGAAAGAATTAGCCAGCTTAAGAGACCTTAATTTTATCCATAATATCCTCTAATGGGTCCTCCGTCTGAAGAGCCACTTCCAGAGCCTCGAACCAGAAAGCAGCTGCAGTGGTTACAGGAACAATGCACGCAATAGGTTGGAGAAGAAAACCTTGATGAACAAAAATTTTCTTTAGGAGACCCTCTAATTTTTTATCCATAGGATCTTTGAAAGCACAACTGTTCTCAATAGGTATAGTTGTACACTTGGCTAGTGTAGAAAATAGCTCCCTCCACCTTAGGGACCGTCTGCCACGAGTCCCGCATGGTGTCCGATATGGAAAACATTTTCTTAAAAACAGGGAGGGGGAGTGAACGGAAATACCTGGTCTATCCCACTCCCTAGTGACAATGTTCGCAATCCTCTTAGGGACCCGGTAAAACATCAGTGTAAACTGGAACCTCTAGGTATTTGTCCATTTTACACAAATTTTTCTGGAACCAACAATAGGGTCACAATCATCCAGAGTCGCTATTAACCTCCCTGAGGAACAAGCGGAGGTGTTCTAGCTTAAATTTAAATGCCGTCATATCAGAATCTGTCTGAGGTGAGCGTCTTAAGCCTGAATCAGAAATCTCTCTCTCAGATAGCAAATCCCTTACCCCTACTTCAGAGCATTGTGAGGGTATATCGGATATGGCTACTAAAGCGTCAGAAGGCTCAGCATTTGTTCTTATCCCAGAGCTATCGTGCTTTCCTTGCAAACCCAGGCGGTTTGGAGTAAAACCTCTGTGAGGGTAGTATTCATAACTGCGGCCATGTCTTGTAAGGTAAACGAAGCTAGACACACTAGAGGTACTTGGCGTCACTTGTGCGGGCGTTACTGGTTGTGACACTTGGGGAGAGCTAGATGGCCATAACCTCATTCTTTCTGTCTAAGAATCATCTAGGGCTATAAAATGTATAGACATATCATTGCAAGTGGGACCACATTCTAAGAGGGGGGTTCCACAATGGCTTCTAAACACATTGAACAAGGAGTTTTCCTTGATGTCAGACATGTTTAACAGGCTAGTAATGAAACAAGCAAGCTAGGAAAACACTTTATTCAAAGTAAAAACAACACTTAGAAAAAACGGGTACTGTGCCTTTAAGAGAAAAAAAGTGCACAAATTCTGCAAAACAGTGTAAAAAAGCAGTAACACTTTTCGAAATTTTTAACAGTGTATTCTTAAACGCTTTAATAAGATTGCCCCACCAGCAAAATAAACAATTAACCCCTTAATGCAAAAACCAGATTGACAAAACCGTCAACCTGCCCTTAGGGATAGATTTTGTGGGGAAAATACTTCCTTAGGCCCTCAAATTACAGCAGGACCCTCCAGTGTAGCAGCTTGATGTCTTGCTTTGTAAAAACAACTGCGCATCTGAAGTGCGAAAAATAGGCCCCTCCCACCTCACTCAATGTCTGTGGGGGCCTAAAAGAAACACACCAAAGTGTTTCTAAGCTAGCCATGTGGGTTAATAACCCTTAAGTAAGCCAAATGAACCTCCAAAAGTCCCTCAAAAACGTTTATCTTTAATAAAAAAGTTAGCCTTTCTTATAAGTGTCAACCAATATTAACTTAGCCCTTTATGTAGCTGGTAATTCCACACTAGGTCTCTGAATACAGCTTACCCTTCCCTTATGGGGTATATTGTCAGCCTTTTCTAGAATTATCACAGTCTGTCTAGAAAAAAATGACTAAACATACCTCAATGCAGCTTAGCATGCAAACCGTTCCCCCAACTGAAGTTTCCTGTACTCCTCAGCCTCTGTGGGAACAGCAGTGATCTTAGTTACAAAGTGCTAAGGATCATCATCCTCCATGCAGAAATCTTCATCTCTTTTTATGCCTGAGAGTAAATAGTACACACCCGTACCATTTAAAATAAACTCTTGCTTTGAGAAAATAAAAACTAACATGTTTGTCACCACAATCACTTTTACCCTTCCTATTGCTTAGAGCCGGCAAAGAGAATGACTGGGGGGGTGGAGTTAGGGGGGGAGCTATATAGACAGCTCTGCTGTGGGTGCTCTCTTTGCCACTTCCTGTTGGGAAGGAGAATATCCCTCAAGTATTGGATGAATCCGTGGACTCCATACATCTTGCGAAGAGAAATTAAAATGTGGTGGGCAGGAACAGGGACGGGCTTAAAAGAAAATTATAAGACCAAAGTAATATAAATAAAAATCTAAATAAAGGTCATATCTTTTAATACTCTTAGTCTTAGGCAGCAAATCAAACACAAGCTCAAACCACTAGTATAGCCATGTACTTCTGTATTTAATTAGCATTTGCAGAGACATTGCTAAATATTTGTATCTTAATTGGACATTTAATAATAGATTCTTTAAAACTGCTCTCTGCTTCCCCATTAATATTTTAGATTCTGACTTTAAAGTCAGCAAAAATGCACAGTAACACACTACATAGCATACACTTACACATGCAGATACACACACCACTGCATAGCATACACTTACACATGCAGATACACAACCCTACATATCCTAGATTTATACCAGGCAGATACACACACACTACACAGCATACACTTATACATGCAGATACACATTTATACATAGCTTACATTTATATATGCAGACACACACACTACATAGCATACACTTATACATACAGATACACACACACTACATAGCATACACTTATACATACAGATACACACACTACATAGCTTAAATTTATATATGCAGACACACACACTACATAGCAAACACTTATACATGCAGATACACACACTTACACATGCAGATACACACACACACACACTACATAGCATACACTTATACATGCAGATACACACACACTACATAGCATACACGTATACATGCAGATACACACACACACACACACACTTACATAGCATACACTTACACATGCAGATACACACACACACTACATAGCATACACTTATACAGGCAGATACACAGACACTACATAGTATACACTTATACATGCAGATACACACACACACATTACATAGCATACACTTATACATGCAGATACACAGACACTACATAGTATACACTTATGCATGCAGATACACACACACTACATAACATACACTTATACATGCAGATACACACTTATACATGCAGATACACATACACACACTACATAGCTTTACATTTATACATGCAGACACACACACACACTACATAGCATAAACTTATACCATACAGATACACACACACAGTTATGGATACAGATAGACACACACACTACATCATATATGGGTAATCTGTTAATTCATTGTATGGGGTCCTGGGGTTGGAAAGCACATTAGCTGGCAGTCTGCAGCTGTCACTGTTCGTTTACCCTGGTGTTAGCACTGCTCATTGTATAAAACTGAAGGCATGCTAGTATTATCACCAGGGGTTAGACGTCATCACTACCAGGGGTTAGAGGTCACCATTACCTGAGGTCAGAGGGTATACAGCCTTCTTACTGCTGCTTAACCCACACACCATTCCTTTTCCCACAAGGAATCTAACAGGTATCTAATAGAATTTAAATGCATGGGGCAATGCGGACAGATGGCTAGCAACCTGGGACAGCTGGGACAGACCCCTATAATTGGGACAGTTGGGGGGGTATGTAACATCTATTTTACTCACCTAACACATATGAGTTCATGCTGATAACAGGCTCCAATGCCTGTGCTCAGGAAGAAGGTTCCCTTATATCCCAGTTACATCAATACGGATATCTCTTAGTGCTCTGGCCGTGTCTGTAAAAACATAATTTATGCTTACCTGATAAATTTATTCTCTTGTGATGTATCGGAGTCCAACGGATTCACCATACTTGTGGGATATTCTCCTGCCTTACAGGAAGTGGCAGAAGAGAGCACCCACAGCAGAGCTGTCTATATAGCTCCTCCCTTAGCTCCACCCCCCCAGTCATTCGACCGAAGGCTAGGAAGAAAAAGGAGAAACTATAGGGTGCAGAGGGTGACTGAAGTTTTTTAAATAAAAATATACTGCCTGTCTTAAATAAACAGGGCGGGGCCGTGGACTCGATACATCACAAGAGAAATAATTTAGTCAGGTAAGCATAAATGATGTTTTCTCTTGTAAGATGTATCGAGTCCACGGATTCATCCATACTTGTGGGATACCAATACCAAAAGCTTTAGGACACGGATGAAGGGAGGGGACAAGACAGGTACCTTAAACGGAAGGCACCACTGCTTGTAGAACCTTTCTCCCCAAAAATAGGCCTCCGAAGAGAGCAAAAGTATCGAATTTGTAAAATTTGGAAAAAGTATGAAGCAAAGACAAAGTCGCCGCCTTACAAATCTGTTCAACAGAAGCCTCATTTTTAAAAGCCCCCAAGCGGAAGCCACTGCTCTAGTAGAGATGAGCAATAATTCTTTCAGGAGGCTGCTGGGCCAGCAGTCTCATAAGCCAAACGGATGATGCTTTTCAACCAAAAAGAAAGAGAGGTAGCCGTAGCCTTTTGACCTCTCCGCTTACCAGAATAAACAACAAACAATGAAGATGTTTGACCGGAAATCTTTAGTTGCTTGTAAGTAGAACTTTAAAGCACTAACCACATCAAGATTGTGCAACAGACGTTCCTTCTTGATTGAAGGATTAGACACAGTGAAGGGACAACAATTTCTGATTGATAATTCCTATTAGAAACAACCTTAGGAAGGAATCCAGGTGTTGGTACGCAAAACCTCCTTATCTGCATGGAAAACAAGGTAAGGTGAGTCACACTGTAAAGCAGATAACTCAGAAACTCTTCGGAGCCGAAGAGATAGCTACTAAAAACAAACTTTCCAGATAGAAAGCTTAATAACTATGGAATGCATAGGTTCAAACGGAACCCCTTGAAGAACTTTAAGAACTAAGTTTAGCTCCATGGCGGAGCAAACAGGTTTAAATACAGGCTTGATCCTGACCAAGGCCTGACTAAACGCTTGAACGTCTGGACATCTGCCAGACGTTTGTGTAAAAAGAATTGGACAACTCAGATATTGTCCCTTTAAGGAACTATCTGATAATCCCTTCTCCAAATCCTTCTTGGAGAAAAGACAAAATTCTAGAATCCTAATCTTACTCCATGAGTAACCCTTGGATTCACACCAACAAAGATATTTGCGCCAAATCTTATGATAGATTTTCCTGGTGACAGGCTTTCTAAGCCTTAATCAGGGTATCAATGACCGACTCAGAGAAACCAACTCTTTGATAAGAATCAGGCGTTCAATCTCCAAGCAGTCAGACGCAGAGAAATTATATTTGGATGCTTGAACGGACCTTGGATTAGAAGGTCCTGCTCATTGGCAGAGTCCACGGTGGAACAGATGACATGTCCACCAGGTCCTGCATACCAAGTCCTGCATGACCACGCAGGCACTATCAGAATCACCGAAGCTCTCTCCTGCTTGATTCTGGCAACCAGACGTGGGAGTTGAGGAAACGGTGGAAATACATAAGTCAGATTGAAGGACCAGGGCACTGCTAGAGGCATCTATCAGTACCGCCTGGGGATCCCAGACCTGGACCCGAGACGCGGAAAGTTTGGCGTTTCTGTCGGGACGCCATCAGATCCAATTCGTGGGTGGGTGCCCCATAGCTGAGTCAGCTGGGCAAATACCTCCGGATGGAGCTCACACTCCCCCGGATGAAAAGTCTGACGACTTAGGGAAATGCGCCTCCCAGTTCTCTCTACCCCTGGGGATATGGGTTCCTGAGAGATGGCGAGAGTGATCCTCCGCCCATCGGATAATTTTGGTTACCTCCCTCATCGCTAGAGAACTCTGTGTTTCCTCCTTGATGATTGATATAGGCTACAGTCGTTAATGTTGTCCGACTGAAATCTGAAGAATTTGGCCGCAGCTAGCTGAGGCACGCCTGAAGCGCATTGAATATCGCTCCTCAGTACTAGAATGTTTATCGGGAGGAGAGATTCCTCCCGAGACCATAAGCCCTGTGCTTTCAGGGATTTCCAGACTGCACCCCAGCCTAGCAGGCTGGTATCTGTCGTTACTATGAGCCACTCTGGCTTGCGGAAAACATATTCCCTGAGACAGGTGGTCCTGAGACAACCACAAAGAAGAGAATCTCTGGTCTCTTGGTCCAGTATGCAGTTGAGGAGATAAATCTGCATAATCCTCATTCCACTGTTTGAGCATGCATAGTTGCAGTGGTCTGAGGTGTAGGCGGGCATAAGGAACTATGTCCATTGCCGCTACCATAAGTCCGATTACCTCCATACACTGAGCCACTGATGGCCGAGGAATGGAATGAAGAGCTCGGCAAGTGATTAAAAGTTTTGATTTTCTGACCTCCGTCAGAAATATTTTCATTTCTACCGAAGGAAGGAAATTCTTGTGAGAGGGATGAGAGAACTCTTTTTTATGTTCACCTTCCACCCGTGAGATCTCAGAAAAGCCAACATGATGTCTATGTTAGACTTGGCTAGCTGGAAAGTCGACGCCTGAATTAAGATGTCGTCTAGATAAGGCACCACTGCTATACCCCGCGGTCTATAGAAACGCCAAAAGGGACCCTAGTACCTTTGTGAAAATTCTGGAGCCGTGGCCAACCCGAAGGGAAGGGCCACAAACTGGTAATGCCTGTCTAGAAAGGCGAATCTGAGGAATTGATGATGATCTCTGTGAATAGGGATGTGTAGATACGCATCCTTTAAGTCCACGGTAGTCATATATTGACCCTCCTGGAATTTGTTTAGAATTTTGAGATCCAAGATTGGTCTGAAAGTTCCCTCTTTTTTTGGAACCACAAACAGGTTGGAGTAAAAACCTAGCCCTTGTTCCGCTCTTGGAACTGGGCGAATCACTCCATGGTATGTAGGTCTTCTACACAGCGTAAGAACGCCTCTTTCTTTGTCTGGTTTGCAGACAATTGAGAAATGTGAAATCTCCCCCTTTGGGGGGGGGGAGTCTTTGAATTCCAGAAGATATTCTTGGGACACAAATTTCTAAAAGCCCCAGGAATCGTGAACATCTCTTGCCCAAGCCTGAGCAAAGAGAGAGAGTCTGCCCCCTACTAGATCCAGTCCCGGATCGGGGGCTAGCCCTTCATGCTGTCTTAGAGGCAGCAGCAGGCTTCTTGGCCTGTTTACCTTTGTTCCAAGCCTGGTTAGGTCCCTCCAGACTGACTTGGATTGGACAGAATTCCCCTCTTGTGCTGCAGGGAAAGCTGAAGCGGGACCACCCTTGAAGTTCCGAAAGGAACGAAAATGATTTGTTTGGTCCTCATCTTATTTGTTTTAATCCTGAGGGAGGGCAGTGCGGGCCCGAATAGGATCTTTCCTTTGAAAGGGATGTCAACAATTTAGATTTTGATGACACATCAGCAGACCAGGACTTAAGGCCATAACGCCCTGCGTGCTAAAATGGCAAAACCTGAATTCTTTGCCGCTAATTAGCCATTTGGAAAGCGGCATCTGTAATGAAAGAATTAGCCAACTTAAGGGCCTTAATTCTATCCATAATATCCTCTAATGGAGTCTCCACCTGGAGAGCCTCTTCTAGAGCCTCAAACCAGAAAGCAGCTGCAGTAGTTACAGGAACAATGCATGCAATAGGTTGGAGAAGAAAACCTTGATGAACAAAAATTTCTTTAGGAGACTCTCTAATTTTTTATCCATAGGATCTTTGAAAGCACAACTGTCTTCGATAGGTATAGTTGTACGCTTAGCAATAGTAGAAATAGCTCCCTCCACCTTAGGAACAGTCTGCCACGAGTCCTGTATGGTGTCAGATATGGGAAAACATTTTCTTAAAAAACAGGAGGGGGAGCGAACGAATACCTGGTCTATCCCACTCCTTAGTAACAATAGTCACAATCCTCTTAGGGACTGGAAAAACATCAGTTGTAAACAGGTACCTCTAAGTATCTGTCCATTTTACACAATTTCTCTGGGACCACTATAGGGTCACAATCGTCTAGAGTAGCTAATACCTCCTTGAGCAATAAGCGGAGGTGTTCAAGCTTAAATTTAAAGGCCGTCATATCAGAATCTGTCTGAGGGAGCGTCTTTCCTGAATCAGAAATCTCTCCCTCCAGATAACAAATCCCTTACCCCTACTTCAGAACATTGTGAGGGTATATCGGATACGGCTACTAAAGCGTCAGACAGCTCAGCATTTGTTCTTAACCCAGAGCTGACACGCTTTCCTTGTAAACCAGGCAGTATAGGAAAACTCTATGAGGGTTTTATTCATAACTGTGGCCATGTCTTGTAAAGTAAATGAATTAGACGCCCTAGAGGTACTTGGCGTCACTTGTGCGGGCATTACTGGTTGTGACACTTGGGGAGAGCTAGATGCTAAACCCTCATTTCCTTCTAACTGAGAATCATCTATTGCAATATTTTTAAGTGCTAAAATATGCTCTTTATAATTTATAGACATATCAGTGCAAGTGGGACACATTCTAAGAGGGGGTTCCACAATGGCTTCTAAACACATAGAACAAGGATTCTCCTTGGTGTCAGACATGTTAAACAGGCTCGTAATGTAACAAGCAAGCTTGGGAAAACACTTTAATCAAAGTAAATAACACTTTAAACAAAAACGGTACTGTGCCTTTAAGAGAAAAAAAAGCTGCACAAGTCTGCAAAACAGTGTAAAAAAGCAGTAAACAAAACAAAATGTTTACAGTAGCATCATAAAGCCTTAGTCACTTTGCACCACTATGCAAATAAACAATTAATCCCTTAATGTAAAAACGGGATTGAAAAAACTTCAAAACCAGTAAAATAACGTTCAGCACCGTGCCACAGCTCTGCTGTGGCACCTACCTGCCCTTTAGGAACGATTTGTGGGGGGGAAAAACCTCTTTACAGCCCTCAAATACAGCAGGAATCTCTGGAGAAGTAGCTGGATGCTTCTGAGGTAAAATAAACTGTGCAACTGAAAATAGGCCCCACCCACCTCACTCAATGTTATGGGGCCTAAAAAACACCACAGTGTGTTTTCTTAAACTAGCCATGTGGGTTAATAACCCTTAAACTAGCCACAAAGATCCCTTAAAGTACCTCAAAAAACGTTTTATTTGTAATTAAACCAAAACGTTTTTTTCCTATTAGTGTCACCAGTAACTATGAGCCCTTTATGCAAGCTTGGATTCCTCTTTCTCTTGTAAGGTGTATCCAGTCCACGGGTTCATCCATTACTTGTGGGATATTCTCCTTCCCAACAGGAAGTTGCAAGAGGACACCCACAGCAGAACTGTCTATATAGCTCCTCCCCTAACCCCCACCTCTAGTCAATTCTCTTGCAACTCTCGACAAGATAGGAAGTATCAAGAGATATGTGGTGACTTAGTGTAGTTTTACCTTCAATCAAGAGTTTGTTATTTTTAAACGGTACCGGCGTTGTACTGTTTTGCTCTCAGGCAGAAATTAGAAGAATTCTGCCTGGAGGTTTGATGATCTTAGCGGTTTGTAACTAAGGTCCATTGCTGTTCTCACACATAACTGAAGAGTATGGGACAACTTCAGTTGGGGGGAACGGTCTGCAGATTACCTGCTTTGAGGTATGTTCAGTATTTTTATTTCTAGAGAGATGAATAAGTTCTAGAAAATGCTGACAGAGCCTTGTGTATTTGAGGTAAGCCTGATGCAGTGATTTAACAGCGACTGGGATCATGCTTACAAAACAGGGTAATACTCATGTTAATACTCATATTACTTAGTGACAAAACGTTTACATGACTTCATAAATAGGACGTTTTTTCTCTGAGGGAGATAAGTCTTTATTTGGGGCCTAGTTTCCACAAATTATCAAATAAAACACTGAAATACTTAATAAAAAATTAAACAGAGAAAAACGTTAGTCTCTTTAAATTTTAAAACGTAACTATTTTACTTTTGTGTGCAGAAAAGACTAACTAGTTACACAAATATTGCAGAACACCTCTACACCTCATCTAAACTTTGCTGAGGTGCCTACCTACCCTTCTGAAAATGGTACAGACCACTCAACAGAAGATCCGGAACTCAGCTGTTTAGAAGTTATCACAAACCGCTATCCGGTCTTAACGCATGTGTTAAAGCTTTCTCCAAGAAACACTCTGATATCTCTGGTTCCTTCCGACAACAGGAAGTGCTAAGAAAGTGTTGCGCAATCCGAACTGATGCCACACATAGCTCCGCCTATCATGGGCGTTTCAGAAAAGTAATCTCCCGGTCAGCTTCTTATGTTAAAGTTAAGTTACCGGGAGAAGTGAAAAACCACCATACACAGAGCCTTCTATTCTAACCGCCCCAGTGCCTGCTTAAGAAAAGTGCTGCCATAAAATCACCTCCTTTGATCTATAGGAGGTATTTGTCCCAAAGAAATAAAGTGCTCCACTTCCTCTGAGATCCCCTTACCCAGAATAAAAGTTAGCACTTTCCTCTTAAATCTGCCAGACAGCTTCACCAGGTTTGAGAGGTCCTCTCCCTCACCTAGCCCTGTGGATAAAAGATAATGTCTGAGTAATGCTATTCAGACTATCAGGATTAGGGTAGCATAAATTACATGGAAGGCGCAGTGAGAATTATGCCCACAAGTTCCCATTGCTCTAAAGCCACCACTGCTCTACTGAAGAGACTGATATGGACTACGGCTACACCCCAGAACAAAGCAGCACAATCTTGCACTACTCTTGCTTGAATAATATTTTACTAACACCTAACTTTACCACTTCCTTGCTCTAACGTAGGCAAAGAGAATGACTGGAGTGGGAGGGAGGGGAGGTGAAGTGATATTTATCAGTTTTGCTGTGGTGCTCTTTGCCGCCTCCTGCTGGACAGGAGGGATATTCCCAATAGTAATTAGATGATCCGTGGAGTCATTGTGTCATTAGAAAGAAATAAGACTTAATAATATAATCCATCTCAATAAAAAAAAAAAAAATGTTATACTCAAAAATGTCTTCCGTTTTGTATTTTAAATTTACTTACCTGTAAATCACAAATTAAAAAGGATGAGATAGAATGTAAACATTACTACATCATAGCAACCTAAATTACTGATTACTGATGAAAACAAGTTATAGGGCTGCATTAAACAAGGTGGATAATGTTCTCAGCCAGGGAACAAGTACATCTGTATTCTGGGCAAGAGAGGTGGCATCCACCATCCTCATTTAACATTGAACAAGCAACTGCAGATACAGCGCTGCCTGGCTTAAGATCAACCAGTGGGGTGAGAACATGATGCCTTAATCATCTCAGACTAATCATCAGTGTGAGTTGTCTTGAGAGGGTAAGAAGCAGTGAACTTATGATAATCTTTAGCTTTCGGCTGTGGTTGTTCTATTTATTAAAACAAACAAAAATGTTATTAGTTTAATAATACTCACTGTAAAATGAAGCACACAAATCAGTGGTGGTTCTGGGGTGGGGGACACTGGGGAAGTTGTGGGTGTTCCATGAGCGAGGTCAGGGCAGAGGAAGGTGCAGGTGTCCTGAGTAATGAACCAGGCCTGGGGGTGCGGTTAGGCAGTTGTTGTTCTGTCTAAAAGGACAGAGGGGGGAGTAGTACTTTTACCCTACTCCTCAGGAAAAGGGGGGTTGCTCCTTTTTTTATTACTGTCACTGACACAAATATTCTTAAAGATGCAGATATAAATATAATAAGCAAAAAGAGGGTAATCCCTGCACTATAACACAATAAATGAATATATATATATATATATATATATATATATATATATATATATATAACATAATTTATGTAAGAACTTACCTGATAAGTTCATTTCTTTCATATTAGCAAGAGTCCATGAGCTAGTGACGTATGGGATATACATTCCTACCAGGAGGGGCAAAGTTTCCCAAACCTCAAAATGCCTATAAATACACCCCTCACCACACCCACAAATCAGTTTAACGAATAGCCAAGAAGTGGGGTGATAAGAAAAAAGTGCGAAAGCATAAAAAAATAAGGAATTGGAATAATTGTGCTTTATACAAAAAAATCATAACCACCACAAAAAAGGGTGGGCCTCATGGACTCTTGCTAATATGAAAGAAATGAATTTATCAGGTAAGTTCTTACATAAATTATGTTTTCTTTCATGTAATTAGCAAGAGTCCATGAGCTAGTGACGTATGGGATAATAAATACCCAAGATGTGGAACTTCCACGCAAGATTCACTAGAGAGGGAGGGATAAAATAAAGACAGCCAATTCCGCTGAAAAAATAATCCACAACCCAAATCAAAAAGTTTTAATCTTATAATGAAAAAAACTGAAATTATAAGCAGAAGAATCAAACTGAAACAGCTGCCTGAAGTACTTTTCTACCAAAAACTGCTTCAGAAGAAGAAAACACATCAAAATGGTAGAATTTAGTAAAAGTATGCAAAGAAGACCAAGTTGCTGCTTTGCAAATCTGATCAACCGAAGCTTCATTCCTAAACGCCCAGGAAGTAGAAACTGACCTAGTAGAATGAGCTGTAATCCTCTGAGGCGGAGTTCTACCCGACTCGACATAAGTATGATGAATCAAAGACTTCAACCAAGATGCCAAAGAAAAGGCAGAGGCCTTCTGACCTTTCCTGGAACCGGAAAAGATAACAAATAGACTAGAAGTCTTTTGGAAATCTTTAGTAGCTTCAACATAATATTTCAAAGCTCTAACTACATCCAAAGAATGTAACGATCTTTCCTTAGAATTCTTAGGATTAGGACACAATGAAGGAACCACAATTTCTCTACTAATGTTGTTAGAATTCACAACTTTAGGAAAAAATTTAAATGAAGTCCGCAACACCGCCTTATCCTGATGAAAAATCAGAAAAGGAGATTCACAAGAAAGAGCAGATAACTCAGAAACTCTTCTAGCAGAAGAGATGGCCAAAAGGAACAACACTTTCCAAGAAAGTAATTTAATATCCAGAGAATGCATAGGTTCAAACGGAGGAGCTTGTAAAGCCCCCAGAACCAAATTCAAACTCCAAGGAGGAGAGATTGACTTAATGACAGGTTTTATACGAACCAAAGCCTATACAAAACAACGAATATCAGGAAGATTAGCAATCTTTCTGTGAAACAGCACAGAAAGAGCAGAAATTTGTCCTTTCAAAGAACTTGCAGACAAACCTTTATCCAGACCATCCTGAAGAAACTGTAAAATTCTAGGAATTCTAAAAGAATGCCAAGAGAATTTATGAGAAGAACACCAAGAAATGTAAGTCTTCCAGACTCGATAATATATCTTCCTAGACACAGATTTACGAGCCTGTAACATAGTATTAATTACGGAGTCAGAGAAACCTCTATGACTGAGAATCAAGCGTTCAATCTCCATACCTTCAAATTTAATGATTTGAGATCCTGATGGAAAAACGGACCTTGAGATAGAAGGTCTGGTCTTAATGGAAGAGTCCAAGGTTGGCAAGTAGCCATCCGAACAAGATCCGCATACCAAAACCTGTGAGGCCATGCTGGAGCCACCAGCAGAACAAACGAACGCTCTTTTAGAATCTTGGAGATCACTCTTGGAAGAAGAACTAGAGGCGGAAAGATATAGGCAGGATGATACTTCCAAGGAAGTGACAATGCATCCACTGCCTCCGCCTGAGGATCCCTGGATCTGGACAGATACCTGGGAAGTTTCTTGTTTAGATGAGAGGCCATCAGATCTATTTCTGGAAGACCCCAGATTTGAACAATCTGAAGAAATACCTCTGGGTGAAGAGACCATTCGCCCGGATGTAACGTCTGGCGACTGAGATAATCCGCTTCCCAATTGTCTATACCTGGGATGTGAACCGCAGAAATTAGACAGGAGCTGGATTCCGCCCATACAAGTATCCGAGATACTTCTTTCATAGCCAGAGGACTGTGAGTCCCCCCTTGATGATTGACATATGCCACGGTTGTGACATTGTCCGTCTGAAAACAAATGAACGATTCTCTCTTCAGAAGAGGCCACGACTGAAGAGCTCTGAAAATCGCACGGAGTTCCAAAATGTTGATTGGTAATCTCGCCTCCTGAGATTCACAAACCCCCTGCGCTGTCAGAGACCCCCATACAGCTCCCCAACCTGTCAGACTCGCATCTGTTGAGATCACAGTCCAGGTTGGAAGAACAAAAGAAGCCCCTTGAACTAAACGATGGTGATCTGTCCACCATGTCAGAGAGTGTCGTACAATCGGATTTAAAGATATTAACTGTGATATCTTCGTATAATCCCTGCACCACTGGTTCAGCATACAAAGCTGAAGAGGTCGCATGTGAAAACGAGCAAAGGGGATCGCGTCCGATGCAGCAGTCATAAGACCTAGAATTTCCATGCATAAAGCTACCGAAGGGAATGATTGAGACTGAAGGTTTCGATAAGCTGAAACCAATTTCAGACGTCTCTTGTCCGTCAGAGACAAAGTCATGGACACTGAATCTATTTGGAAACCTAAAAAGGTTACCCTTGTCTGAGGAATCAATGAACTCTTTGGTAAATTGATCCTCCAACCATGTTCTTGAAGAAACGACACAAGTCGATTCGTATGAAATTCTGCTAAATGTGAAGACTGAGCAAGTACCAAGATATCGTCCAAATAAGGAAATACCACAATACCCTGTTCTCTGATTACAGATAGAAGGGCACCGAGAACCTTTGAAAAAATCCTTGGAGCTGTTGCTAGGCCGAACGGCAGAGCCACAAACTGGTAATGCTTGTCTAGAAAAGAGAATCTCAGAAACTGAAAGTGATCTGGATGAATCGGAATATGCAGATATGCATCTTGTAAATCTATTGTGGACATATAATGCCCTTGCTGAACAAAAGGCAGAATAGTCCTTATAGTTACCATTTTGAATGTTAGTATCCTTACATAACGATTCAATATTTTTAAATCCAGAACTGGTCTGAAGGAATTCTCCTTCTTTGGTACAATGAAAAGATTTGAGTAAAACCCCAGACCCTGTTCCAGAACTGGAACTGGCACAATTACTCCAGCCAACTCTAGATCTGAAACACATTTCAGAAATGCTTGAGCCTTCACTGGGTTTATTGGAATGCGAGAAAGAAAAAATCTTCTTGCAGGAGGCCTTACCTTGAAACCTATTCTGTACCCTTGTGAAACAATGTTCTGAATCCAAAGACTGTGAATCGAATTGATCCAAATTTCTTTGAAAAAACGTAATCTGCCCCCTACCAGCTGTGCTGGAATGAGGGCCGCACCTTCATGTGGATTTGGGAGCTGGCTTTGGCTTTCTGAAAGGCTTGGATTTATTCCAGACTGGAGATGGTTTCCAAACAGAAACCGTTCCCTTAGGGGAAGGATCAGGCTTTTGTTCCTTATTCTGACGAAAGGAACGAAAACGATTAGCAGCCCTATATTTACCTTTAGATTTTTTATCCTGAGGTAAAAAAGTCCCTTTCCCCCCAGTAACAGTTGAAATAATAGAATCCAACTGGGAACCAAACAATTTATTACCTTGGAAAGAAAGAGAAAGCAAAGTTGACTTAGAAGACATATCTGCATTCCAAGTTTTAAGCCATAAAGCTCTTCTAGCTAAAATAGCTAAAGACATATACCTGACATCAACTCTAATGATATCAAAGATGGCATCACAAATTAAGTTACTAGCATGTTGAAGAAGTTTAACAATGCTATGAAAATTATGATCTGACACTTGTTGTGCCAAAGCCTCCAACCAAAAAGTGGAAGCTGCCGCAACATCAGCCAAAGAAATAGCAGGCCTAAGAAGATTACCTGAACATAAATAAGCTTTCCTTAGAAAGGATTCAATCTTCCTATCTAAAGGATCCTTAAAGGAAGTACTATCTGCCGTAGGAATAGTAGTACGTTTAGCAAGAGTAGAGATAGCCCCATCAACTTTAGGGATTTTGTCCCAAAACTCTAATCTGTCAGATGGCACAGGATACAATTTCTTAAACCTTTTAGAAGGAGTAAAAGAATTACCCAGATTATTCCATTCCCTAGAAATTACTTCAGAAATAGCATCGGGGACAGGAAAAACTTCCGGAATAACTAAAGGAGGTTTAAAAACCGAATTTAAACGCTTAGTAGATTTAGTATCAAGAGGACTAGATTCCTCCATCTCTAATGCGATTAAAACTTCTTTAAGTAAAGAACGAATAAATTCCATTTTAAATAAATATGAAGATTTATCAGTGTCAATATCTGAGACAGAATCCTCTGAACCAGAAAAATCATCATCAGAAACAGACAAATCAGAAAGATGATGTTCATTTAAAAATTCATCTGAAAAATGTGAAGTTTTAAAAGACCTTTTACGTTCACTGGAACAAGGAATAACAGACATAGCCTTCCTAATAGATTTAGAAACAAAATCTCTTATATTAACAGGAACATCCTGAGTATTAGATGTTGATGGAACAGCAACAGGTAATGGAATATTACTAATGGAAATACTATATGCATTAGCAAGTTTATCATGACATTCATCACAAACTACAGCCGGAGGAACAGTTACCACAAGTTTACAGCAAATACACTTAACTTTGGTGGAACCAGCATCAGGCAGCGTTTTTCCAGAAGTAGCTTCTGATCCAGGGTCAATCTGAGACATCTTGCAATATGTAAGAGAAAAAAACAACATAAAAAGCAAAATCTATCAAATTCCTTAAAAGACAGTTTCAGGAATGGGAAAAAATGCCAATGAACAAGCCTCTAGCAACCAGAAGCAAATGAAAAATGAGACTTAAATAATGTGAAAAAAAGGTGGAGACAAAAATGACGCCCACATTTTTTTGCGCCAAAAAAGACGCCCACATTATTGGCGCCTAAATGCTTTTGGCGCCAAGAATGACGCCACATCCGGTGACACCGACATTTTTGGCGCAAAACGTAAAAAAAATGACGCAAACACGAACAACTTCCGGCGACAAGCATGACGCCGGAAATGACAAGAAATTTTTTGCGCCAAAAAAGTCCGCGCCAAGAATGACGCAATAAAATGAAGCATTTTCAGCCCCAGCGAGCCTAACAGCCCACAGGGAAAAAAGTCAATTTTTAAGGTAAGAAAAAATGATTTATTCATATGCATTATCCCAAATAATGAAACTGACTGTCTGAAATAAGTAATATTGATCATCCTGAATCAAGGCAAATAAATGTTTAAACACATATATTTAGAACTTTATATAAAAGTGCCCAACCATAGCTTAGAGTGTCACAAAAAATAAGACTTACTTACCCCAGGACACTCATCTACATGTAGTAGAAAGCCAAACCAGTACTGAAACGAGAATCAGTAGAGGTAATGGTATGTAAGAGTATATCGTCGATCTGAAAAGGGAGGTAAGAGATGAATCTCTACGACCGATAACAGAGAACCTATGAAATAGATCCCGTAGAAGGAGACCATTGAATTCAAATAGGCAATACTCTCCTCACATCCCTCTGACATTCACTGCACACTGAGAGGAAAACCGGGCTACAGTCTGCTGCGAAGCGCATATCAACGTAGAATCTAGCACAAACTTACTTCACCACCTCCACGGGAGGCAAAGTTTGTAAAACTGATTTGTGGGTGTGGTGAGGGGTGTATTTATAGGCATTTTGAGGTTTGGGAAACTTTGCCCCTCCTGGTAGGAATGTATATCCCATACGTCACTAGCTCATGGACTCTTGCTAATTACATGAAATATATATATATATATATATATATATATATATATTTCAAAATTCATTAAAATTATGGGGGAGATAAAAAACTGAAATTAAAATCCTCCATGTCTCAAAATTAAATCAATGTAAATATTTGCATAGGAAACTAGCACATCTAGGCAAGATTCCCCACTTGCTTTTTCCCAGAAATACTCCATATACAATGTTACCAATGCACAAGAGATTTTTGAGACATGGAGGATTTTAATTTCAGTTTTTTATCTCCCCCATAATTTTAATGAATTTTGGTTTAACCCTGAAAGTAGCTTTATCAATGCAGCAACCAGAAATCTATCTCCTACTGATGAGTTCCAAAAAGAACGAAACAGGCTGTCTAGTGAGTGATTTCTGGATTGCTGCAATAATCCTGTTAAAAGGATCGCTGTGTTAAAACAGTATTTGAAGCAAAAAAACTGAGAATTTGCATATCTTACCCAGAATTCTCTTGTGCATTGGTAACATTGTATATGTGTCCAGTTTTAATAGTGAACATATTACTGAATGTCATTTAATCAATGTTTTATGATCCTGTAAATCTCATGTTTTTTAACCATTTACCATTAAATTATATTTTAATATCAATATCACTGTATATATATATTTATTAATAGGAGCATACAGATATTGGTGTGTATATGCGATCCAATAATACTTCAGCAACTTACAGATTTTTGAAATGATATAAATTTTGGGAATAGCAAGTTCAGTTGCACCACTTTATACTACATATACTTTGAAACTTTTTGGGATAACGTTTTAAAGGTGAGCTATATTCCCTACCAGTCTCACAGTCTAATCTTTTTGATATCTAATTTGCATATCTTACCCAGAATTCTCTTGTGCATTGGTAACATTGTATATGCAGTATTTCTGGGAAAAAGCAAGCGGGGAATCTTGCCTAGATGTGCTAGTAATATTAGTAATATATTTACATTGATTATATATATATATATATATATATATATATATATATATATATATATTATATTATATATATATATATATATATATATATATATATAGCCTTAAAAAAACTGAATCTATAATACCCAATTATGCATTCAGATAAGTACATTGGTAAAAAACACAAAATGAGCATCTGATATAATATGCATAAATCATGAAATCAGTTAAAAATATCACTTAAAAAATCAATATAGAACACATAGAGTCCATATACAATATTAGACAGCTTGTAGACAAGACGACTGTGAAGATTCCCGGAAGCTTCATAAAAACAAAATTTATGCTTACCTGATAAATTTATTTCTTGACATGGTGAGTCCACGGATCGTCATCAATTACTAATGGGAATATCACTCCTGGCCAGCAGGAGGAGGCAAAGAGCACCACAGCAAAGCTGTTAAGTATCACTTCCCTTCCCACAACCCCCAGTCATTCGGCCGAAGGAAAAGGAGAGAAAGTAAATAACAAAAGGTGCAGAGGTGCCTGAGGTTTATATAAAAAAAAACTGTCCAAAAAACAGGGGGGGCCGTGGACTCACCGTGTCAAAAAAAAGAAATAAATTTGTTTTCTTTCTTAAGACACGGTAAGTCCATGGATCATCAATTACTGTTGGGAATCAATACCCAAGCTAGAGGACACAGATGATAAGGGAGGGCAAGACATGCAACCTATACAGAATG
Organism: Bombina bombina; assembly: GCF_027579735.1. Taxonomy (NCBI): domain Eukaryota; kingdom Metazoa; phylum Chordata; class Amphibia; order Anura; family Bombinatoridae; genus Bombina; species Bombina bombina. The sequence goes on from NC_069503.1 coordinate 34,856,694, forward strand.
CACCACTGCTTGCCAAACCTTTCTCCCAAAAGAAGACTCAGCTGATGACTTCTTTGCACTGAGGCAAAGAGAATGACTGGGGGTTGTGGGAAGGAAAGTGATACTTAAAAGCTTTGCTGTGGTGCTCTTTGCCTCCTCCTGCTGGCCAGGAGTGATATTTCCAACAGTAATTGATGATCCGTGGACTCACTGTGTCTTAAGAAAGAAACAAAGGAATGGAAATGCAAGTAGATGTATCAGCGCCACAGTATAAATATAGAACTAACAGAGATGAAAGTAGTCTGTAGTCTACGATGTGGGGAAAAGGCACCAATAACAAATCACTTACTTTAAAAAAACGCAATCCATATGAGGTAAGTAGCCGCTATGTCTGGATAGAGCAATGCTCACTAGGCCTCCTGCAGCAAAATCCCAGGGGATGGCACAGGATACAGAGGATCCAGTAGAAGTGTTGCCCCTAAAGTATGGTAGATCACCTTTCCAGCAGTATCCTCACTTGTTTTCTTGCATGATGAGCACTTGAAAATTCTCAGTGTAGCCCTACCCCCCAGTGTGATATGGAAGTTGATAGCTTTGAAACTTAGGTGTAATATTCTGACCTTGATTTTGTTATGAACCTCAACTGCAGTTATGGTTCCTAGTGACCTCTGCTGTAGGATATGTTGCTGTGATCAGCTCCTGTTGAAGTAATGGAGTAGCAGAGATGCGTGTCAGTCACAATACTTACTGTTTGTTCCTATACAGCTGGTGTCAGGAACCAGATATAGTTATAATTTTATATGAACATAAATCCCAAGCAAATAAAAGGTTTAGAAGGTTTGCTGAAAATAGTTATAAATCCATTAAAACATAAATCCCAAGTAGTGAAGGTTAAGAAGTTTTGCTGAAGAGGATTTAAACAATTCCAAGTTGTTTTGCACAGCCACTCACAGTGTGATGCTACAATAACTATAATAAGTCATTTGTCTAAGATTTAAAGCACAAGTAATTTAATCTTAAATTCTACTAACTTTGAGTTTGATAACTAACTCTGGGGTAACTTGTCAATATCCAAACTCAAAGTTAGTAGAATTTAAGATTAAATTACTTGTGCTTTAAATCTTAGACAAATGATGTACCTCTATCATAGGTACATCACAACATTCTCTTTATATGGAAAGGTAGTTTAGAAGATCTAAACCACACTCTAGATGTAATGAATACTAATACAAGGAATCTGAAATTTACACACCAATACTCATATCATCAAATACATTTTCTGGATCTGAAGATTGACTCCCATAAAGGAGTAATCAAAACATCTACTTTCTTCAAACCAGTAGATTGTAGCAACTACCTTCATCAAAAGAGCTGCCATCACAGGCATTGGATCAAGAATATACAGAAAGGACAAATCATGAGAGTTAAGAAAAACTGCTCCCAAAAAAATTATTTTGGATCATTTTAATGAGAGAGGCTACAACAACGATGTGGTTAATACTGCCATTGTTGACGTGGAAAACATAGACAGAAGCACTCTACTCAGCTATACAAATAAAGGACCATACACAAATCAGCAACAACTGGACGTTCCTTTTATAACCGTGTATAGCCAGTATAAGCACAAAATCAAGAGAATTATAAAAAGACACTGAAACATCCTTAAAGAAGACAACATCATTGGGGACAAATTGAGCAATAAACCACACTTCATATACAAGAAAACCACAAATCTCAAAACAATTCTGGCTCCAACTGTCATGAGAAATAAGCCCAAACTAATTAAAGGAGTCCAAGGCGATATACTCAAAGGTTTCTTTCCATGCCATAAGTGCAAAGCATGCAAACGTGGCCTAAAGAAAAATTCTTTTGAATCACATATCACTAAAGAAAGGTTTACAGTCAATCAGATGATTCGCTGTAAAGATAAAGGAGTAATATATCTACTTGAATGTTCCTGTGGACTCCAATACATAGGCCAAACAAGCAGATTCCTGAAAGACCACATCAGGGAACATCTCCTCAAAATAGAAATAGAATAGAATAGAAATGCAGACGATGTGCCGTTATATAAACATTTTAAAGAAATACACAATGGTGACACCAAAACACTAAGCTGTATGGGTCTACAAAAACTACAGAAGGACTGGAGAGGAGGAAACTTTGAAAAAAAGCTTTTACGTGCTGAGTACAAGTGGATCTTTGAACTTGACAGTATCCACCCCAAAGGCCTAAACGCGGACTTTGAAATTGCACACTTATTGTAGTTTCCATCCTTCCCCGGGATACATTAGGATCCAGTAACTTCATGCATGCTTGGATTGATCTGTATTTGACAGGTTCTCATTTTATTTTAATCCAACTAATACCCTAATACATATAGTCATTAACTGTTTAAACCTCATAACCTATAATATTTAGTATTGTACTTTAGGGTTTACTCCAACCTTAACCTCTAAGCTTGATTTTTATATCCGATCTAACATTTACAACATATCCCACTCACGCTTAGATAATGACCAGCTGCATCCTATGGATCGTTCCCTATACCTATGTAATTGTATTTTATTTAATTAATTCTTTTTATAGTATTTGGTTTAGGCTTAGTTTTTGGATTATAATATGTATTTATCCTTACCATCCATGTACTATCACCCAGCAAACATTGTTGCATAAATTAAGCTCAACAAATGTTACTTCTACACATCTATGTTTAGGTTATAAATCCAAGTTTTTATTTCTAATTTTAGACTACTTTAACATGCATGTCTTCTGTAGTCTGACCTCTCTGACTATTCCGTTCTTATTTATTTATTAAATGTGTCTCACCAACTCGGGCTGCTATCATATTATCTAAACTATTTATGTTTTTTAAATTGTTTTTTTAAATTGCTCATGTTCTCTTCAAGTTTCATTCTCATTAGTTTGAAACTATATATTTTATATTTGACCTGGTTTAATAATTATTGCTCCATATGATTGTTTTTTATATAAATGTTTTTATTTCACTTAGAAGCAGTGGAATGTTAATGCTGCTGTATTCATCCGTATTGTCATTTTTATGTTCTCACTTATATGTTTTCTATTGATATGCTTTATACTGTACCTCTCACCCTATCCCATGATATAATAAGTTTATATCCTTTAGACAAGTCCTTACAACTCCCCATTTCTCAATACAGATATTCACCTTGAGGCATAATCACCATTACCAATATTTTTTACGGGACTTGTTGACACTGCCCCACATACCAGCCTCAACCTGAATTATTAATATTACACATAGAGATCGTCAGCACTCCTTTATACATTTTTTTTAATCCATATCTAGTTTGAATCCACAATTGCCCTTTTTAAATATGGCGCAGCAAGCCACAACGACACTTCAATAAGCCATCACTTTATTGCCGTATGCCCTATCTCTTATGAACTCTAAACCATTTCACTAAACATATTCATAATAGACATGTACAATCACATCATCTAAACTCTAGCATTAGCGGAAAATTGACAGTCGAAATCTGACACGTAATAACACCACACCCCCACATCTGATTGGCTAAGCAACCTTATAAGTATTCATGAACACTCACAGCTGGTATAGTCTTGACAAAGACCTCGTTGCAGGCTGAAACGTGTAGACCTCCGTACTGAACGACATACCAGCCTGATTTCTTGTTTAAATTGGTGAGCACATTTCCTAATATAGCTTTTTGTGCAGTATCTTTTTGTTGTTTCATTCACAGGTCCTCATATTTCCTTTGGACATTTTTTGGACACTACTTTTTTCAACTTTTTTCCTCTTGGATCTCTCAGGAAACAGATCACACTCACTTGAATCAAGCGGATTGCACTTCCCCCATTGGGGACATCACCTCTGGACCCCCTTTTTTTCTGGACTTTACAAACAAGGAACGTATTATATATTTTTACAATAGCCTCAAAAAACAAGTTTGCTTTTCCTAATCCAACCCCCCTTTTTTTGGACACTTGACCTACTTACCGGTATCACCCCTCTTCTCTTCACACTGATTGGCCAATCTTTTTGTAAGTCTTACTGATCAAACTTATCTGTGCTCAGCATTATTTGTTTTATATGTTTTCTTCACTCTGTTTAAATCATTGATTTCACTGTAAACTTCCACTAACTTGCTCACTATCAGCATAAGTGTAACATTTGTTTCTTTGTGTACCTAGATATATTGTAACTGTCAGCTACTACTGTTGTCATTAACTCTACCTCTGCTGCTATTTGCTATAGATAGAAAATATATATTTAAGTTAGCAGTATTTAACCTATCAGGAATCATATTAGGCACTATTTCTCTTGCATTTATATTGCTGCAATCTATAGCAGCCTTCATTATACTTACCTCCATACTTACTTCTGTTTTATTGATTTTTGGATCACTTCATTTCCTTTATTGCTGTCAGAGTTTTTTCCCTGCTTTGTTTGCCATGTGCTGCTGGCAGCCATTTTACTCACCTCTCTTGCTGACTCTTGTGCATAGTGTGTGATGCTGCTCATTTCCTGCATGCCCTTTTATGGCCAGACTGGTGTACATCATCCATGTGAGACAGGTTGCAGTCTCAGAATTGTGATGTCATTACTTATTATTTAAAGGGCCTCTGTTCAGTGTGCTTTGCCCTTGCGTTGTCTCAGACCTGTTTGTGAGAGCTCCTGTTCAGGTGTATTACCTGGCTGTCTGACGTCCCTCCTGGTTCCTGATCCCTGGCTTGTTCCTGACTCTGCTGTTCTCCTTGTTCCTGATTCCGGCTCGTCTGACTACTCACTTTGGCTCCTGACTCGGCTCTTCTGACTACCAGCTCTGGTTTTGATTCCTGGCTTGTTATTTGACTTGTGGACTTTTTATTTTTTGCTATTAATAAAGGTGTGATTATTTTTGCACTTCTTGTCTGATTCCTGGCACCCTGACAATTGCACCATTAGTGCCTTTATTTTTATTGTCTCTTCCTTATCCATTTTATTATTAGCAGCTGCACCTTTTTCTTCTATATTGCTATATATCCATCTGTTAGATACGTATTTTAAAGTATACCTAAAGGGACATTATACACTCATTTTTTCTTTGCATAAACGTTTTGTAGATTATCTATTTATATAGCCGATAAAGTTTTTTTTTTTTTTTTTTAAATGTATAGTTTTGCTTATTTTATAGTTTTGCTTATTTTTAAATAACATTGCTCTGATTTTCAGACTCCTAACTAAGCCCCAAAGTTTTATGAGAATACCGTCAGCTACCTTCTCCAGCTTGCTCCTGTTTGTGTAAAGGGTCTTTTCATATGCAAAAGAAGGGGGAGGGGGGAGTTACTTATTTCCCACTTGCAGTGGGCTTTCCAGCTACCTTTTCAACAGAGCTAAACTGAGAGCTTCTGAGTAAGTTTTTAAACAGTTTCATACTGGATTTTTATATCAGTATCTGTGCATCTTATTCTTTATAGTAGTGTCTATTACATGCAGTTATATGAAAATGAGTGTATACTGTCCCTTTAAGCCTCACCTGAGGCGCTCCCTCAATTCCCATTTTTTTTAATTCATATTTGAACAATACAATTAGGCTATTGTTCCTTCTCGAAGTGAGCTTGTTTACATTCATTTACTCTTTGGTGCTGTCCTCTATGCATTCACTGTAGACTACAGACTACTTTCATCTCTGTGAGTCCTATATTTATACTGTGGCGCTGATACATCTACTTGCATTTCCATATAAATATAATAGTTTATATTTGTTTAATGAGTGATCTGTTCTATTTCCCAGCAATTCAAGTCAGCATAATATCTATTTTACTCACCTAACACATATGAGTTCATGCTGATAACAAGCTCCAATGTCTGTGCTCAGGAAGAAGGTTCCCTTATTCACTCCAGTTACATCAATACCTGATATCTCTCAGTGCTCTGGCTGTGTCTGTAAAAAGTATATTAAATGGTTTAGACAGATAATAATAAATAATGGTTCTGATTAACTGTACGTATGGTATAATTAAAGGCACACATAACAATTCATGTGATACAGATCAGCTGTTTAGGTTATTACATATGTGCTATTGATTCAGCACAAGCATTTAGTACAGTTAGCTCTGTGGGTGTTATAATTACCCCTTAAATATGAATCTCCCCAGATCTATACAACATAATGGTAGAAAATCTATTTAAGTGGGGCCATATCACAACTTTACAAATATATTATAATCTTTGTTTTCTATCATTTATATGAAACAATATTTTTTCCTGAAAGACATTTTAAATCAGTGGTTTAAATATAAGATAAATTGGATACTGCAGTATTGGTATTGTACTTCCTACTAATTCTCACTGTCAGACATTTTGTCATGCGCTCCACCCCAGTCCTTTAACTTCTATTGGTCAATATTCAGTTTACTTAAATCACACTGCAAGGGTGTGTGGGAGAGATAGGTACTAAAATGTAAATTTAAATAGTTTTCTTGGATAGAGTTAAGAAAATAAAGAATTTGTGTTTGCATAGAGTGATAATATAATGAGATGTTCTTTTGGCAAATTCAGTTAATGTAAAATGACCATAAAATACAGAATTACAAAACCACAGATGCATAATAAAATTACAATGCATTAAAACTTACTATGAATTTTAAAAGAGCAGTAGATTGTTTTCTGGTAAATGTAGTTCTGCACCTGTACCATGTGACAGCTATCAGCCAATAACAGACTCATATTTTTATTTAATGTGAACTCCTGCATATGCTAAGTAGGGGCCGGTGCCTCAGGTAATTTAAAAGGCTGTGTACAATTTAATAATGAAAATAAATTACAAACAGCAAACAGTTATTTTACATAAAAAATAAAGCTAAAGGTGAAATTTCCCATACACTTTGTCAGAAGATCTGTGAATGTTATTAAATATATATATTATTTAATAAATAACATAATTTATGTAAGAACTTACCTGATAAATTCATTTCTTTCATATTAGCAAGAGTCCATGAGCTAGTGACGTATGGGATATACATTCCTACCAGGAGGGGCAAAGTTTCCCAAACCTCAAAATGCCTACAAATACACCCCTCACCACACCCACAAATCAGTTTAACGAATAGCCAAGAAGTGGGGTGATAAGAAAAAAGTGCGAAAGCATATAAAATAAGGAATTGGAATAATTGTGCTTTATACAAAAAAATCATAACCACCACAAAAAAGGGTGGGCCTCATGGACTCTTGCTAATATGAAAGAAATGAATTTATCAGGTAAGTTCTTACATAAATTATGTTTTCTTTCATGTAATTAGCAAGAGTCCATGAGCTAGTGACGTATGGGATAATGACTACCCAAGATGTGGATCTTTCCACGCAAGAGTCACTAGAGAGGGAGGGATAAAATAAAGACAGCCAATTCCTGCTGAAAAAAATCCACACCCAAAATAAAGTTTAACGAAAAACATAAGCAGAAGATTCAAACTGAAACCGCTGCCTGAAGTACTTTTCTACCAAAAACTGCTTCAGAAGAAGAAAATACATCAAAATGGTAGAACTTAGTAAAAGTATGCAAAGAGGACCAAGTTGCTGCTTTGCAAATCTGATCAACCGAAGCTTCATTCCTAAATGCCCAGGAAGTAGAAACTGACCTAGTAGAATGAGCTGTAATCCTCTGAGGCGGAGTTTTACCCGACTCAACATAGGCAAGATGAATTAAAGATTTCAACCAAGATGCCAAAGAAATGGCAGAAGCTTTCTGGCCTTTTCTAGAACCGGAAAAGATAACAAATAGACTAGAAGTCTTTCGGAAAGACTTAGTAGCTTCAACATAATATTTCAAAGCTCTAACAACATCCAAAGAATGCAACGATTTCTCCTTAGAATTCTTAGGATTAGGACATAATGAAGGAACCACAATTTCTCTACTAATGTTGTTGGAATTCACAACTTTAGGTAAAAATTCAAAAGAAGTTCGCAACACCGCCTTATCCTGATGAAAAATCAGAAAAGGAGACTCACAAGAAAGAGCAGATAATTCAGAAACTCTTCTGGCAGAAGAGATTGCCAAAAGGAACAAAACTTTCCAAGAAAGTAATTTAATGTCCAATGAATGCATAGGTTCAAACGGAGGAGCTTGAAGAGCTCCCAGAACCAAATTCAAACTCCAAGGAGGAGAAATTGACTTAATGACAGGTCTTATACGAACCAAAGCTTGTACAAAACAATGAATATCAGGAAGAACAGCAATCTTCCTGTGAAAAAGAACAGAAAGAGCAGAGATTTGTCCTTTCAAGGAACTTGCGGACAAACCCTTATCTAAACCATCCTGAAGAAACTGTAAAATTCTCGGTATTCTAAAAGAATGCCAAGAAAAATGATGAGAAAGACACCAAGAAATATAAGTCTTCCAGACTCTATAATATATCTCTCTAGATACAGATTTACGAGCCTGTAACATAGTATTAATCACAGAGTCAGAGAAACCTCTTTGACCAAGAATCAAGCGTTCAATCTCCATACCTTTAAATTTAAGGATTTTAGATCCTGATGGAAAAAAGGACCTTGCGACAGAAGGTCTGGTCTTAACGGAAGAGTCCACGGTTGGCAAGAGGCCATCCGGACAAGATCCGCATACCAAAACCTGTGAGGCCATGCCGGAGCTACCAGCAGAACAAACGAGCATTCCTTCAGAATCTTGGAGATTACCCTTGGAAGAAGAACTAGAGGCGGAAAGATATAGGCAGGATGATACTTCCAAGGAAGTGATAATGCATCCACTGCCTCCGCCTGAGGATCCCGGGATCTGGACAGATACCTGGGAAGTTTCTTGTTTAGATGAGACGCCATCAGATCTATTTCTGGAAGTTCCCACATTTGAACAATCTGAAGAAATACCTCTGGGTGAAGAGACCATTCGCCCGGATGCAACGTTTGGCGACTGAGATAATCCGCTTCCCAATTGTCTATACCTGGGATATGGACCGCAGAGATGAGACAGGAGCTGGATTCCGCCCAAACCAAAATTCGAGATACTTCTTTCATAGCCAGAGGACTGTGAGTCCCTCCTTGATGATTGATGTATGCCACAGTTGTGACATTGTCTGTCTGAAAACAAATGAACGATTCTCTCTTCAGAAGGGGCCAAAACTGAAGAGCTCTGAAAATTGCACGGAGTTCCAAAATATTGATCGGCAATCTCACCTCCTGAGATTCCCAAACTCCTTGTGCCGTCAGAGATCCCCACACAGCTCCCCAACCTGTGAGACTTGCGTCTGTTGAAATTACAGTCCAGGTCGGAAGCAAAAAAGAAGCCCCCTGAATTAAACGATGGTGATCTGTCCACCATGTTAGAGAATGTTGAACAATCGGTTTTAAAGATATTAATTGAGATATCTTTGTGTAATCCTTGCACCATTGATTCAGCATACAAAGCTGAAGAGGTCGCATGTGAAAACGAGCAAAGGGGATCGCGTCCGATGCAGCAGTCATAAGACCTAGAATTTCCATGCATAAGGCTACCGAAGGGAATGATTGTGACTGAAGGTTTCGACAAGCTGAAATCAGTTTTAGACGTCTCTTGTCTGTTAAAGACAGAGTCATGGACACTGAATCTAACTGGAAACCCAGAAAGGTTACCCTTGTCTGAGGAATCAATGAACTTTTTGGTAAATTGATCCTCCAACCATGATCTTGAAGAAACAACACAAGTCGATTCGTATGAGATTCTGCTAAATGTAAAGATTGAGCAAGTACCAAGATATCGTCCAAATAAGGAAATACCACAATACCCTGTTCTCTGATCACAGACAGAAGGGCACCGAGAACCTTTGTAAAAATTCTTGGAGCTGTAGCTAGGCCAAACGGCAGAGCCACAAACTGGTAATGCTTGTCCAGAAACGAGAATCTCAGGAACTGATAATGATCTGGATGAATCGGAATATGCAGATATGCATCCTGTAAATCTATTGTGGACATATAATTCCCTTGCTGAACAAAAGGCAGGATAGTCCTTATAGTTACCATCTTGAATGTTGGTATCCTTACATAACGATTCAATATTTTTAGATCCAGAACTGGTCTGAAGGAATTCTCCTTCTTTGGTACAATGAAGAGATTTGAATAAAACCCCATCCCCTGTTCCGGAACTGGAACTGGCATAATTACTCCAGCCAACTCTAGATCTGAAACACATTTCAGAAATGCTTGAGCTTTCACTGGATTTACTGGGACACGGGAAAGAAAAAATCTCTTTGCAGGAGGTCTCAACTTGAAACCAATTCTGTACCCTTCTGAAACAATGCTCTGAATCCAAAGATTGTGAACAGAATTGATCCAAATTTTCTTGAACAAACGTAACCTGCCCCCTACCAGCTGAGCTGGAATGAGGGCCGCACCTTCATGTGGACTTAGAAGCAGGCTTTGCCTTTCTAGCTGGCTTGGATTTATTCCAGACTGGAGATGGTCTCCAAACTGAAACTGCTCCTGATGATGAAGGATCAGGCTTTTGTTCTTTGTTGAAACGAAAGGAACGAAAACGATTATTAGCCCTGTTTTTACCTTTAGATTTTTTATCCTGTGGTAAAAAAGTTCCTTTCCCACCAGTAACAGTTGAAATAATGGAATCCAACTGAGAACCAAATAATTTGTTACCCTGGAAAGAAATGGAAAGTAAAGTTGATTTAGAAGCCATATCAGCATTCCAAGTTTTAAGCCATAAACCCTTCTAGCTAAAATAGCTAGGGACATAAACCTGACATCAACTCTGATAATATCAAAAATGGCATCACAGATAAAATTATTAGCATGCTGAAGAAGAATAATAATATCATGAGAATCACGATGTGTTACTTGTTGCGCTAAAGTTTCCAACCAAAAAGTTGAAGCTGCAGCAACATCAGCCAAAGATATAGCAGGTCTAAGAAGATTACCTGAACACAGATAAGCTTTTCTTAGAAAGGACTCAATTTTCCTATCTAGAGGATCCTTAAACGAAGTACCATCTGACTTAGGAATAGTAGTACGTTTAGCAAGGGTAGAAATAGCCCCATCAACTTTAGGGATCTTGTCCCAAAATTCTAATCTGTCAGACGGCACAGGATATAATTGCTTAAAACGTTTAGAAGGAGTAAATGAATTACCCAAATTATCCCATTCTTTGGAAATTACTGCAGAAATAGCATTAGGAACAGGAAAAACTTCTGGAATAACCACAGGAGCTTTAAATACCTTATCTAAACGTTTAGAATTAGTATCAAGAGGACCAGAATCCTCTATTTCTAAAGCAATTAGTACTTCTTTAAGTAAAGAACGAATAAATTCCATTTTAAATAAATATGAAGATTTATCAGCATCAACCTCTGAGACAGAATCCTCTGAACCAGAGGAATCATCAGAATCAGAATGATGATGTTCATTTAAAAATTCATCTGTAGGGAGAGAAGTTTTAAAAGATTTTTTACGTTTACTAGAAGGAGAAATAACAGACATAGCCTTCTTTATGGATTCAGAAACAAAATCTCTTATATTATCAGGAACATTCTGCACCTTAGATGTTGAAGGAACTGCAACAGGCAATGGTACTTTACTAAAGGAAATATTATCTGCTTTAACAAGTTTGTCATGACAATCAATACAAACAACAGCTGGAGGAATAGCTACCAAAAGTTTACAGCAGATACACTTAGCTTTGGTAGATTCAGCACTTGACAGCGATTTTCCTGTAGTATCTTCTGACTCAGATGCAACGTGAGACATCTTGCAATATGTAAGAGAAAAAACAACATATATATAAAGCAAAATTGATCAAATTCCTTAAATGACAGTTTCAGGAATGGGAAAAAATGCCAAAGAACAAGCTTCTAGCAACCAGAAGCAATAAAAAATGAGACTTAAATAATGTGGAGACAAAAGTGACGCCCATATTTTTTCGCGCCAAATAAGACGCCCACATTATTTGGCGCCTAAATGCTTTTTGGCGCCAAAAATGACGCCACATCCGGAACGCCGACATTTTTGGCGCAAAATAACGTCAAAAAATGACGCAACTTCCGGCGACACGTATGACGCCGGAAACGGAAATAGAATTTTTGCGCCAAAAAAGTCCGCGCCAAGAATGACGCAATAAAATGAAGCATTTTCAGCCCCCGCGAGCCTAACAGCCCACAGGGAAAAAGTCAAATTTTAAGGTAAGAAAAATGTTAAATTGAAATGCATTATCCCAAATATGAAACTGACTGTCTGAAAATAAGGAAAGTTGAACATTCTGAGTCAAGGCAAATAAATGTTTGAATACATATATTTAGAACTTTATAAACAAAGTGCCCAACCATAGCTAGGAGTGTCACAGAAAATAAGACTTACTTACCCCAGGACACTCATCTACATATAGCAGATAGCCAAACCAGTACTGAAACGAGAATCAGCATAGGTAATGGTATATATAAGAGTATATCGTCGATCTGAAAAGGGAGGTAAGAGATGAATCTCTACGACCGATAACAGAGAACCTATGAAATAGACCCCTTAGAAGGAGATCACTGCATTCAAATAGGCAATACTCTCCTCACATCCCTCTGACATTCACTGCACGCTGAGAGGAAAACCGGGCTCCAACTTGCTGCGGAGCGCATATCAACGTAGAATCTAGCACAAACTTACTTCACCACCTCCATCGGAGGCAAAGTTTGTAAAACTGATTTGTGGGTGTGGTGAGGGGTGTATTTGTAGGCATTTTGAGGTTTGGGAAACTTTGCCCCTCCTGGTAGGAATGTATATCCCATACGTCACTAGCTCATGGACTCTTGCTAATTACATGAAAGAAATATATGGTTATGTATACCAAATAAATTTTAATTTTATTTGCAAAACTCCAGATGTCACTGTTACAGCAGTTGTATTTGCTCTGCCAGGTGATTCTGGGTTGTGTGGGCCAGCACCCCTCTCTCATTCATCAAAGGAATTACTTGCATAATTATTTCAGAAAGAACAAAGGCTTAGACTTTTGTATAGATAAGACAAGTGAACCATTTCAAAGTAATATTAGCATGATGGAGCCTCAGAAATGTATGCCCATATATGGGCTTCCTGCCCAAGATGAGTAATGAACTCACAGACCTCTGTGAAGTTAGAGACTGTCCGTCTGGAAGGAAAATTGAATATACAAACATGCTCAAAGAAATTGTAGCTTTTACCTAGCTTTTATCTACTTGTGAGTTGTCCCCTGCAGAGTTTCCAATATGCAGCCCCAGACAAATTAGCATTGCAAGTCTCTGTATGACATAAAAAAAAAAAAATTATCTTGCAAAAGGAATGGTGCCAGGTTTTCATGCAAGTTTGAAATAATCAAATAACCCATATATGTATATATGTATTGATCTGGGACATACTATATTAAATAAATATTTGCTGAGCTGATAAATACTACAAGTAGATGTATACATGTTTGACATTTTTTTCCCTTTGTTTTACAGACAAGATGTCCTTAGCCATGAACATGGATCTGTGTATTCAAAAATTGTTGGGAATGTGAAATATGCTATGTTTGTATGAATATATGCCAGGATTTTGAATGATGTGATGTTGGGGAAGAGCAAATGATTGATAGTGTAGTTGTTTGTCGTTATGATCACTAGAAACATACTGATGTTTCATATTAAAATAATCAGGATGAATAGTATGACATGTTCCAATACACTTGGAACATGTGAATTGTTAATATCAAGAAATTATAGTATATTAAATAAAGATTTTTAAAGAAATGTATTTAATGTATAGCAGTGTTAAAAATAAAATAAAACTGTTTGTCTTGTCTGCTGCCCCCGATGGCCTACATCCAGAATTACAACCAAAAGACATTTGGCTGTTAAAATGACATTCCCCAGTAACCAATCAATGCTAAGCATCCAAAGGGCCTATCATCTAAATTTCACGATGATTAGAATAGAAAGAGGTGGGACTATATTGCAAAATATAATCCCAAGCAAGAGAGAAAAAGGAAATGTATGCTTACCTGATAAATGTATTTCTTTTATGATATGACGAGTCCACGGATCTCATACTTACTTATGGGATTACGACTCATGTTTAGCAGGAAGTGGCAAAAAGCACCACAGCAGAGCTGTATATATAGCTCCTCCCTTCCCTCCCACTCCAGTCATTCGACCGAAGTTAGGAAGAGAAAGGAAAAGCCAAAGGTGCAGAGGTGACTGAAGTTTAACAAAAATAATTACCTGTCTTAGAAAATGACAGGGCGGGCCGTGGACTCGTCATATCGTAAAAGAAATAAATTTATCAGGAAAGCATAAATTTCCTTTCCTTTTACAAGATATGAAGAGTCCACAGATTTCATCCTTACTTATGGGATACAATACCAAAGCTATAGGACACGGATGAAAGGGAGGGACAAGACAGGAACCTAAATGGAAGGCACCACTGCTTGAAGTACCTTTCTCCCAAAACCAGCCTCAGATGAAGCAAAAGTGTCAAATTTGTAAAATTTGGAAAAAGTGTGAAGAGACGACCAAGTTGCAGCCTTGCAAATCTGTTCAACAGAAGCATTGTTTTTAAATGCCCATGAGGAAGCCACAGCCCTAGTGGAATGAGCCGTAATTCTTTCAGGAGGCTGCTGTCCAGCAGTCTCATATGCCAGATGGATGATACTCTTCAGCCAAAAAGAAAGAGAGGTAGCCATAGTTTTCTGGCCCCTACGCTTTCCAGAAAACAAAACAAATAAAGAAGATGATTGACGAAATTCTTTAGTCGCCTGCAAGTAAAACTTCAGGCCACGGACCACGTCCAAGTTATGCAACAAACGCTCCTTCTTAGAAGAAGGATTAGGACACAATGAAGGAACAACAATTTCCTGATTAATATTCTTATTAGAAACAACCTTAGGAAGAAAACCAGGTTTAGTACGTAAAACCACCTTATCAGAATTAAAAATAAGATAAGGAGAGTCACATTGTAACGCTGAAAGCTCGGAAACTCTATGAGCAGAGGAAATAGCAACAAAAAAAAAAAACCTTCCAAGATAACAACTTAATATCTATGGAATGCATGGGTTCAAACGAAACCCCTTGAAGAACCTTAAGAACTAAATTCAAACTCCAGGGTGGAGCAATTGGTCTAAACACAGGTTCTGGTCAGAGCCTGACAAAAAGACTGAACGTCTGGAACCTCTGCCAAATGCTTGTGTAGTAAAATCGACAACACAGAAATTTGTCCCTTTAAGGAACTAGTTGATAACCCCTTCTCCAATCCTTCTTGGAGAAAAGATAAAATTCTGGGAATCCTAACTCTACTCCATGAGTAGCCCTTGGATTCGCACCAATAAAGATATTTACGCCATATCTTATGGTAAATCCTCCTAGTGACAGGCTTACGTGCCTGAATCAAAGTGTCAATGACCGAATCAGAGAACCCCCGCTTAGATAAAATCAAGCGTTCAATCTCCAAGCAGTCAGCTGCAGAGAAACTAGATTCGGATGTTGGAAGGGTCCCTGAATGAGAAGGTCCTGCCTCAATGGAAGCCGTAGAACAGGAACACAGCCTTTCAAGTGTGACAGGTTAGTAGCAGCACTCCTGACATGGACTTGAGTGCATAAAGCAGGCAGCGAAACTCGTCAACGCCGATTGCTTATGGAGCTGTTAATCTGAGTCGGGATGGTTTCGCAGAAGGAACTCCCCTTGCATCTCCGGACTCTAACTTTCATCCATGCCCTCAATGAGAGACTAACAGGACTACCTAAAACTCCAGTCCCATTACGAAGAGTACTACCCTCCATAAGAGACAACTCCAAATCATCCGACACTTCTCTGCCAACCTCCTGAGACGAAAAGCAAAGAATGACTGGGGGATGGGGGGAGTGGGGGAGATATTTAATCCTCTGGCTGGGGTGTCTTTGCCTCCTACTGGTGCCAGGTTCTTATTTCCCACAAGTAATGAATGAAGCAATGGACTCTCCCTCCCATTAAGATGGAAATTGCATGTCCTATCTGAATCATGAAATTTAATTTTAACTTTACTGTCCTTTAACCCCTTAGTGACCAGACCATTTTTCAATTTCCTTACCGTTAGGGACCAGGGCTATTTTTACATTTCTCCTGTGTTTGTGTTCAGCTATAATTTTCCTCTTAGTAATTTACTGTACCCACACATATTATATACCGTTTTTCCTCGCCATTTAATGGACTTTCTAAAGATACCATTATTTTCATCATATCATATCATTTACTATAAAAAAAAATTATAAAAATATGATGTAACCCATGCTAAATAGTTTCTAAATTTTGTCCTGAGTTTAGAAATACCCAATGTTTACATGTTCTTTGCTTTTTTTTGCAAGTTATAGGGCAATAAATACAAGTAGCACTTTGCTATTTCCAAATCATTTTTTTTTTTCAAAATTAGCGACAGTTACATTGGAACCCTGATATCTGTCAGGAATCCCTGAATAACTCTTCACATGTATATATTTTTTAGTAGACAACCCAAAGTATTGATCTAGGCCCATTTTGGTATATTTCATGCCACCATTTCAACGGAAAAGGCGATTAAATAAAAAAAATATTGTTCACTTTTTCACAAACTTTAGGTTTCTCACTGAAATGATTTACAAACAGCTTTTTATGGCACACATGCAATTATGGCACAAATGGTTGTAAATGCTTCTCTGGGATCCCCTTTGTTCAGAAATAGCAGACATTTATGGCTCTGGCATTACTTTTTGGCAATTAGAAGGCAGCTGCACACCACATTTGCATTATGTCCAGCAGTGAAGGGGTTAATTAGGTAGCTTGCAGGGTTAATTTTAGCTTTAGTGTAGAGACCAGCCTCCCACCTGACACATCCCATCCCCTGATCCCTCCCTGACCCCTCTCAAACAGCTCTCTTCCCTCCCCCACCTCACAATTGTCACTGCCATCTTAAGAAAATTTGGGGTTTTCCAAACATTAGCATTATAAGTGCACATTACAGGCTTCATAAACCTGACCCTGCTACATATCTGCCCCTAGTCTGAGCAGGGGTGATAAGATCATGTTAAACAATACAAATGTTGATAATATAATAGCAGTGACAACCCCTTGTCTACTCAGTAACAAGTTCAAATTGGCTTCTACAAATAAGGCAAACTATGTGGGGAGGGGGTTAATCTGTTTGGAAAGTGTATTCACTAGGCCTGTGTATTAGATTAAAGCAACACCACACACAAGTCTCATGAAAATAAATTGTTCTATATCCTTTTAAGCCAGGGCTGCCCTCTGTGCTAGTTACCGTGCGCCCCTAGATAAAGCAGAACTGATAATGTGCACTTTGGGGGCTTCTGGTAGTTTGGCAAAACTTGCCCTGTGCAACTGGACATTTGTTATAAATATATTATTTGTTTGTTTAATAGACAAAATGTATACGCAGCCCATAAAGATCCTAAATACTGACCTGCGGCCCCTGTGAGTTAGGGCCCATCACTGGCAAATCTGACCATAATGCAGCTAATCATTCCCATACATTCATATCTACACATATATTTATTTATAATATAACACTTTAGCTGTTGTCTGCTTTACAAATGAATAAACTACACCTGTGTGATGACGCGTGAGCTGCACATTATACACATTACATGATACTCAGAGTCTAATACTGATTTATATAACGTTTTATCTTATTCCCCTGCCCTGTGTGTAGCTGCTGTAAATGACTAACTCATAAACATAACTTGTGCTACAGTTGTGCTTCTGTGTGTATTAACCCTTTACTGGCACAGAGTGCAGAACAGTGTGTATTAACCCTTCACTAGCACAGAGAGCTGCACAGTGTGTATTAACCCTTCACTAGCACAGAGAGCTGCACAGTATGTATTAACCCTTCACTAGCACAGAGAGTAGCACAGTGTGTATTAACTCTTCACTAGCACAGAGAGCAGCACAGTGTGTATTAACCCTTCACTAGCACAGAACAGCACAGTGTGTATTAACCCTTCACTGGCACAGAGAGCAGCACAGTGTGTATTAACCCTTCACTGGCAAAGAGAACAGCACAGTGTGTATTAACCCTTCACTGGCACAGAGAGCAGCACATTGTGTATTAACCCTTCACTAGCACAGAGAACAGCACAGTGTGTATTAACCCTTCACTAGCACAGAGAACAGCACAGTGTGTATTAACCCTTCATTAGCACAGAGAGCAGCACAGTGTGTATTAACCCTTCACTGGCACAGAGAGCAGCACAGTGTGTATTAACCCTTCACTAGCACAGAGAGCTGCACAGTGTGTATTAACCCCTTCACTAGCACAGAGAGCAGCACAGTGTGTATTAACCCTTCACTGGCACAGAGAGCAGCACAGTGTGTATTAACCCTTCACTAGCACAGAGAGCTGCACAGTGTGTATTAACCCCTTCACTAGCACAGAGAGCAGCACAGTGTGTATTAACCCTTCACTAGCACAGAGAGCAGCACAGTGTGTATTAACCTCTTCACTAGCACAGAGAGCAGCACAGTGTGTATTAACCCTTCATTAGCACAGAGAGCAGCACAGTGTGTATTAACCCTTCACTAGCACAGAGAGCAGCACAGTGTGTATTAACCCTTCACTAGCACAGAGAGCAGCACAGTGTGTATTAACCCTTCACTAGCACAGAGAGCAGCACAGTGTGTATTAACCCTTCACTAGCACAGAGAGCAGCACAGTGTGTATTAACCCTTCACTAGCACAACGAGCAGCACAGTGTGTATTAACCCTTCACTAGCACAGAGAGCAGCACAGTGTGTATTAACCCTTCACTAGCACAGAGAGCAGCACAGTGTGTATTAACCCTTCACTAGCACAGAGAGCAGCACAGTGTGTATTAACCCTTCACTGGCACAGAGAGCAGCACAGTGTGTATTAACCCTTCACTGGCACAGAGAGCAGCACAATGTGTATTAACCCTTCACTAGCACAGAGAGCAGCACAGTGTGTATTAACCCTTCACTGGCACAGAGAGCAGCACAGTGTGTATTAACCCTTCACTGGCACAGAGAGCAGCACAGTGTGTATTAACCCTTCACTAGCACAGAGAGCAGCACAGTGTGTATTAACCCTTCACTAGCATAGAGAGCAGCACAGTGTGTATTAACCCTTCACTAGCACAACGAGCAGCACAGTGTGTATTAACCCTTCACTAGCACAGAGAGCAGCACAGTGTGTATTAACCCTTCACTAGCACAGAGAGCAGCACAGTGTGTATTAACCCTTCACTGGCACAGAGAGCTTCACAGTGTGTATTAACCCTTCACTGGCACAGAGAGCAGCACAGTGTGTATTAACCCTTCACTGGCACAGAGAGCAGCACAATGTGTATTAACCCTTCACTAGCACAGAGAGCAGCACAGTGTGTATTAACCCTTCACTAGCACAGAGAGCAGCACAGTGTGTATTAACCCTTCACTAGCACAGAGAGCAGCACAGAGTATTAACCCTTCACTAGCACAGAGAGCAGCACAGTGTGTATTAACCCTTCGCTAGCACAGAGAGCAGCACAGTGTGTATTAACCCTTTGCTAGCACAGAGAGCAGCACAGTGTGTATTAACCCTTCACTAGCACAGAGAGCAGCACAGTGTGTATTAACCCTTCACTGGCACAGAGAGCAGCACAGTGTGTATTAACCCTTCACTAGCACAGAGAGCAGCACAGTGTGTATTAACCCTTCACTAGCACAGAGAGCAGCACAGTGTGTATTAACCCTTCACTAGCACAGAGAGCAGCACAGTGTGTATTAACCCTTCACTAGCACAGAGAGCAGCACAGTGTGTATTAACCCCTTCACTAGCACAGAGAGCAGCACAGTGTGTATTAACCCTTCACTAGCACAGAGAGCAGCACAGTGTGTATTAACCCTTCACTAGCACAGAGAGCTGCACAGTGTGTATTAACCCTTCACTAGCACAGAGAGCAGCACAGTGTGTATTAACCCTTCACTAGCACATAGAGCAGCACAGTGTGTATTAACCCTTCACTAGCACAGAGAGCAGCACAGTGTGTATTAACCCTTCACTAGCACAGAGAGCAGCACAGTGTGTATTAACCCTTCACTAGCACAGAGAGCTGCACAGTGTGTATTAACCCTTCACTAGCACAGAGAGCAGCACAGTGTGTATTAACCCTTCACTAGCACATAGAGCAGCACAGTGTGTATTAACCCTTCACTAGCACTGAGAGCAGCACAGTGTGTATTAACCCATTCACTAGCACAGGGAGCAGCACAGTGTGTATTAACCCTTCACTAGCACAGAGATCAGCACAGTGTGTATTAACTCTTCACTGGCACAGAAAGCAGCACAGTGTGTATTAACCCTTCACTAGCACATAGAGCAGCACAGTGTGTATTAACCCTTCACTAGCACAGAGAGAAGCACAGTGTGTATTAACCCTTCACTAGCACAGAGAGAAGCACAGTGTGTATTAACCCTTCACTAGCACATAGAGCAGCACAGTGTGTATTAACCCTTCACTAGCACAGAAAGCAGCACAGTGTGTATTAACCCTTCACTGGCACAGAGAGCTGCACAATGTGTATTAACCCTTCACTAGCACAGAGAGCAGCACAGTGTGTATTAACCCTTCACTAGCACAGAGAGCAGCACAGTGTGTATTAACCCTTCACTAGCGCAGAGAGCAGCACAGTGTGTATTAACCCCTCACTAGCACAGAGAGCAGCACAGTGTGTATTAAACCTTCACTAGCACAGAGAGCAGCACAGTGTGTATTAACCCTTCACTAGCACAGAGAGCAGCACAGTGTGTATTAAACCTTCACTAGCACAGAGAGCAGCACAGTGTATATTAACCCTTCACTAGCACAGAGAGCAGCACAGTGTGTATTAACCCTTCACTAGCACAGAGAGCAGCACAGTGTGTATTAAACCTTCACTAACACAGAGAGCAGCACAGTGAGTATTAACCCTTCACTAGCACAGAGAGCAGCACAGAGTATTAACCCTTCACTAGCACAGAGAGCAGCACAGTGTGTATTAACCCTTCACTAGCACAGAGAGCAGCACAGTGTGTATTAACCCTTCCCTAGCACAGAGAGCAGCACAGTGTGTATTAACCCTTCACTGGCACAGAGAGCAGCACAGTGTGTATTAAACCTTCACTAACACAGAGAGCAGCACAGTGAGTATTAACCCTTCACTAGCACAGAGAGCAGCACAGAGTATTAACCCTTCACTAGCACAGAGAGCAGCACAGAGTATTAACCCTTCACTAGCACAAAGTTAAGAGCACTTAGTATCCCATTGCCTGGCACAAGCAGCTGAATAAGATGCATTAAAATAACAACATTTATAACAATTATAAACTTTTTAAGAAGAAAGTGACTAACACATTTATCACACAATACACAGCCTGACTCACTCACAGGAGAAGGGTCTAGCTGCAGACTGGAGCTCCACTCTAGACAGGAAACATGTGACCTCCACTCAAAGCTTTTTTTTTTCTTTGCTTTTTTTTTTTTAAATAAACTTTAATGTAACAAACAACCTATAGACAATCATTCTGAACACTAAACATTTTGCAGGTTTCTTGTTCTTAAAGGGGCAGTCTAGTCAAAATTAAACTTTCATGATTCCGATAGGGCATGTGATTTTAAAAAACTTTCCAATTTACTTCTATTATCTAATTTGCTCAATTCTTTAGATATCCTTTGTTGAAGAAATAGCAATGCACATGTGGGAGCCAATCACACAAGGCCTCTATGTGCAGCAACCAATCAGCAGCTACTGAGCATATCTAGATATGCTTTTCAGCAAGTGATATCAAGAGAATGAAGCAAATGAGATAATAGAAGTAAATTAGAAAGTTGTTTAAAATTACATGCTCTTTCTAAATCACGAAAGAAAAAAAATTGGGTTTCATGTCCCTTTAATGTTCACTCACAGTGGTGTATGCTGATTTATAAGGTAACTACTGTGACTGTCATTTATAAAGTAATCACTGTGACTGTCATTTATAAGGTAACTACTGTGATTGTCATTTATAAGGTAACCACTGTGACTGTCATTTATAAAGTAATCACTGTGATTGTCAATTATAAGGTAACCACTGTGACTGTCATTTATAAGGTAACCACTGTGACTGTCATTTATAAAGTAATCACTGTGATTGTCACTTATAAGGTAACCACTGTGACTGTCATTTATAAGGTAACCACTGTGACTGTCATTTATAAGGTAACCACTGTGATTGTCATTTATAAAGTAACCACTGTGACTGTAATTTATAAGGTAACTACTGTGACTGTAATTTATAAGGTAATCAATGTGAGTGTCATTTATAAGGTAACCACTGTGATTGTCATTTATAAGGTACTCACTGTGACTGTCATTTATAAAGTAACCACTGTGACTGTCATTTATAAGGTAACCACTGTGACTGTCATTTATAAAGTAATCACTGTGACTGTCATTTATAAGGTAACCACTGTGATTGTCATTTATAAGGTACTCACTGTGACTGTCATTTATAAAGTAATCACTGTGACTGTCATTTATAAGGTAACCACTGTGATTGTCATTTATAAGGTAATCACTGTGACTGTCATTTATAAAGTAATCACTGTGACTGTCATTTATAAGGTAACCACTGTGATTGTCATTTATAAAGTAACCACTGTGACTGTCATTTATAAGGTAACCACTGTGACTGTCATTTATAAGTTAACTACTGTGACTGTCATTTATAAGGTAACCACTGTGACTGTCATTTATAAGGTAATCACTGTGACTGTCATTTATAAGGTAACCACTGTGACTGTCATTTATAAAGTAACCACTGTGACTGTCATTTATAAGGTAACCACTGTGACTGTCATTTATAAGGTAATCACTGTGACTGTCATTTATAAGGTAATCACTGTGACTGTAATTTATAAGGTAACCACTGTGACTGTCATTTATAAAGTAACCACTGTGACTATCATTTATAAGGTAACCACTGTGACTGTCATTTATAAGGTAATCACTGTGACTGTCATTTATAAAGTAATCACTGTGACTGTCATTTATAAGGTAACCACTGTGATTGTCATTTATAAAGTAATCACTGTGACTGTCATTTATAAGGTAACCACTGTGACTGTCATTTATAAAGTAATCACTGTGTGACTGTCATTTATAAGGTAATCACTGTGACTGTAATTTATAAGGTAACCACTGTTACTGTCATTTATAAGGTAACCACTGTGACTGTCATTTATAAAGTAACCACTGTGACTGTCATTTATAAGGTAACCACTGTGACTGTCATTTATAAGGTAACCAATGTGACTGACATTTATAAAGTAACCACTGTGACTGTCATTTATAAGGTAACCACTGTGATTGTCATTTATAAGGTAACTACTGTGACTGTCATTTATAAGGTAATCACTGTGACTGTCATTTATAAGGTAACCACTGTGACTGTCATTTATAAAGTAATCACTGTGATTGTCATTTATAAGGTAATCACTGTGACTGTCATTTATAAGGTAACCACTGTGACTGTCATTTATAAAGTAACCACTGTGACTGTCATTTATAAGGTAACCACTGTGACTGTCATTTATAAGGTAATCACTGTGACTGTCATTTATAAGGTAACTACTGTGACTGTCACTTATAAGGTAACTACTGTGACTGTCACTTATAAGGTAATCACTGTGACTGTCATGTATAAGGTAACCACTGTGACTGTCACTTATGAGGTAACTACTGTGACTGTCATTTATAAGGCTACCACTGTGACTGTCACTTATAAGGTAACCACTGTGACTGTCATTTATAAGGTAATCACTGTGAGTGTCATTTATAAGGTAATTACTGTGACTGTCATTTATAAGGCTACCACTGTGACTGTCACTTATAAGGTAACCACTGTGACTGTCATTTATAAGGTAATCACTGTGAGTGTCATTTATAAGGCTACCACTGTGACTGTCACTTATAAGGTAACCACTGTGAATGAGCATTAAAGGGACAGTCAAGTCCAAAAAAACTTTCATGTTTCAAATAGGGCATGTAATTTTAAACAACTTTCCAGTTTACTTTTATCACCAATTTTACTTTGTTCTCTTGGTATTCTTAGTTGAAAGCTAAACATAGGAAGGCTCATATGATAATTTCTAAGCCCTTGAAGGCCGCCTCTTATCACATGTTTTTTTATTTGCTTTTCACAACAGGGGAGTGCTAGTTCATGTAAACCATATAGATAACAGTGTGATCATGTCCGTGGTTTGTGGCAGACACAGCACTAATTGGCTAAAATGAAAGTCAATAGATAATAAATAAAATGTCATGTGATCAGGGGACTGTCAGAAGATGCTTGGATACAAGTTAATCACAGAAGTAAAAAGTGTATTAATATAACAGTGTTGGTTATGCAAAACTGGGGGATGGGTAAAGGGATTATCTATCTTTTAAAACAACAAAAATTCTGGTGTTGACTGTCCCTTTAAGTACAAGAAAGCTGCAAAATGTACAAGGCTGAAGTTGTCTTCTTAACCCCTTAATGACCGGGCCATTTTTCAATTTTCTTACCCTTAATGACAATGGCTATTTTTAAATTTCTGAAGTATTTGTGTTTAGCTGTAATTTTCCTCTTACTCATTTACTGTACCCACACATATTATATACCGTTTTTCTCGCCATTAAATGGACTTTCTAAAGATACCATTATTTTCATCATATCTTATAATTTACTGTAAAAAAATACAAAATATGAGGAAAAAATGGAAAAAAACACACTTTTTCTAACTTTGACCCCCAAAATCTGTTACACATCTACAACCACCAAAAAACACCCATTCTAAATAGTTTGTAAATTTTGTCCTGAGTTTAGAAATACCCAATGTTTCCATGTTCTTTGCTTTTTTTGCAAGTTATAGGGCAATAAATACAAGTAGCACTTTGCTATTTCCAAACCACTTTTTTTCAAAATTAGCGCTAGTTACATTGGAACACTGATATCTTTCAGGAATCCCTGAATATCCTTTAACATGTGTATATATATTTTTAGAAGACATCCCAAAGTATTGATCTAGGGCCATTTTGGTATATTTCATGCCACCATGTCACCGCCAAATGCGATCAAATAAAAAAAATTGTTGACTTTTTTCACAAATTTTTTCACAAACTTTAGGTTTCTCGCTGAATTTATTTACAAACAACTTTTGCAATTATGGCATAAATGGTTGTAAATGCTTCTCTGGGATCCCCTTTGATCAGAAATAGCAGACTTATATGGCTTTGGCGTTGCTTTTTGGTAATTAGAAGGCCGCTAAATGCCGCTGCACACCACACGTGTATTATGCCCAGCAGTGAAGGGGTTAACTAGGGAGCTTTTAGGTTTAATTTTAGCTTTAGTGTAGTGTAGTAGACAACCCAAATTATTGATCTAGGCCCATTTTGGTATATTTCATGCCACCATTTCACTGCCAAATACGATCAAATAAACTGTTAAATTTTTCACAATTTTAGGTTTCTCACTGAAATTATTTACAAACAGCTTGTGCAATTATGGTACAGATGGTTGTAAATGCTTCTCTGGGATCCCCTTTGTTGAGAAATAGCAGACATATATGGCTTTGCCGTTGCTTTTTGGTAATAATAAGGCCGTTAAATGCTGCTGCGCACCACACTTGTAATATGCCCAGCAGTTAAGGGGTTAATTAGGTAGCTTGTAGGGTTCATTTTTAGCTTTAGTGTAGAGATCAGCCTCCCACCTGACACATCCCACCCCCTGATCCCCCCCCCCTTGACCTGCCTCAAACAGCTATCTTCCCTCCCCCACCTCACAATTGTCACCGCCATCTTAAGTACTGGCAGAAAGTCTGCCAGTACTGAAATAAAAATCATTTATACATTTTTTTTTTCATACAGTCTGCAGTCTGCATCCCCCCCTTACCCCACAACCTCCCTGATCCCCCCCATACATCTCTCTAACCCTCCCCCTCTACCTATTTGCCGCCATCTTGGGTACTGGCAGCTGTCTGCCAGTACCCAATTTTCCCATCAAAAATTGTTTTTTTTAACTTTTTTTATATGAAAAAAATGTTTTCTGTAGTGTAGCTGCCCCCCCCCCCCCTAAATAATCTACATCCCTCCCCCTCCCAGATCACTTACTGAACAATAGAGATCCCACTGCATCTGAATCGGTGGTTTTACTTCCTGCATATTTTTGCAGCTGGAAGCGATCATGATCGCTTCCAGTGCTTCTAACAACAGAGGACGTACCAGGTACGTCAATTGTCATTAAGGGAAGTTTTTTCAATGACGTACCTGGTACGTCCTCTGTCATTAAGGGGTTAATCAGTCAGCTTCTTATTCTGCAATTTGTAAACTAAAGATATCTACAGTTATTGTTAGTTTAAATAAAATAATACACTTTCCAAAAACCTAAACAAACTTACATTTTATAAAAAAAAAAAATCATCTTATATTGCAATAAACATAGCAAACTTGGCACATTTGATATTAACTGATATTTTAAATGGGATAAAATCCTTTGGGCCACTCATTTTTATGTGGATATATACAGGGCGTGAACCCTATCATACAACAGACGTTATCAGCCTGTCCCAACGCTCTTTATGGCAAACAAATTGGTGACAACCTTGTCACTTCATATTTTTTGTAATCCCCCCCAAAAAAGAAATAGATAAACCCCTATTTGGCACACACTTAAACACATAGGTAGATCTGCAGAAAGGGAGCAAAAAAAATAAATAAAACGTAACTTTTACTGTCAAATCGTTGAGGCTCTAAGAAAGCCCAGGAGAAACGTGCGTTAGGCGTTCGCCTGTCTGTGAGTAATCTGCACATGGTTATACTTTATTTGTGTGCTCTCTGTGATTGCTATACAGGTAATTCTGGTCATTCCTTAGTCACTGCAAGCCGTACCTTTTGCACAATAACTGTAAGCGGCTGCCTACCAAGAGAGAGTCTGATCAGCCCCACCCTTCACTCACCTATGTGGGTAGCGCCAAACCATAGTCAGTAGTTTATTAGGGATCTTTTTCTATCTCGGGGGGCATCGTACAATGGGCCTCTGACAGTGTTGGAATCTGCTTAATTTTGCAAACTTAGAGCCTCACGATTATTGTTTTATTTTGAAATAGACAATTGTAGTGTGTTTAATCCAGATGCTCCGACAGTGCGACCTTGTTTTTAAATGTGTTTTTTATATACTCATCCCATGTAGGGTTTTTGTATTTTAATATTTGACAGTAAAAGTTGTTTTATTGTTTTGGCTCCCTTTCTGCGGATTTACCTATGTGTTTACGTGTGTGCCAAATAGTGATCTTCTATTTTGGGGGGATTACACTGTATACCAACCACTAGGGCACCCCCCACACTCCCCTAAGGAATATGAGTGTATGGTTATAGATGGAACCATAATTTGATGAATAAGGCAGTTCTATACCTATCTCATTGATATACACTTCATATATTTTACCTTTTCTGAATAAGTAAATGGTATTTTAAAAGGGTTAAATTCCTTTGGGCCATTAATTTCTGCGTGGATACAAACACGGCGTGAAACCCTTCATAGGAAAAACATGTTTTCAGCCTGGCCCAATGGTTTCTATGGCAAAAAAACTATTGCCAACCTTGCCACTTTTCTAAATAAATAACTGGTATTTCAAATGGGTTAAAATCCTTTGGGCCTCTCTTTACTGTGTGGAATATACAGGGAGTGAGCCCTTTCATTACGCCTAGATTTAGAGTTCTGCGTTAGCCGTCCAAACCAGCGTTAGGGGGTCCTAACGCTGGTTTTTACTGCCCGCTGGTATATAGAGTCAGTCAGGAAAGGGTCTAACGCTCACTTTCCAGCCGCGACTTTTCCATACCGCAGATCCCCTTACGCCAATTGCGTATCCTATCTTTTCAATGGGATCTTTCTAACGCTGGTATTTAGAGTCTTGGCTAAAGTGAGCGTTAGAACTCTACCGACAAGACTCCAGCCGCAGAAAAAAGTCAGGAGTTAAGAGCTTTCTGGGCTAACGCCGGTTCATAAAGCTCTTAACTACTGTGCTCTAAAGTACACTAACACCCATAAACTACCTATGCACCCCTAAACCAAGGCCCCCCCACATCGCTGCCACTCTATTAAATTTTTTTAACCCCTAATCTGCCGACCGCACACTGCCGCCACCTACATTATACCTATGTACCCCTAATCTGCTGCCCCTAACATCGGCGACCCCTACATAATATTTATTAACCCCTAATCTGCCCCCCCAACGTCGCCGCTACCTACCTACAATTATTAACCCCTAATCTGCCGACCGGACCTCACCGCTACTATAATAAAGTTATTAACCCCTAATCCGCCTCACTCCCACCTCAAAAACCCTATAATAAATATTATTAACCCCTAATCTGCCCTCCCTAACATCGGCAACACCTAACTTCAAGTATTAACCCCTAATTTTAAACGTCTCTTGTCTGTTAGAGACAGAGTCATGGACACTGAATCTATCTGGAAGCCTAAAAAGGTGACCCTTGTCTGAGGAATCAAGAAACTTTTTGGTAAATTGATCCTCCAACCATGTTTCCGAAGAAACAACACTAGTTGATGCGTGTGAGATTCTGCAGTATGTAAAGACTGAGCTAGTACCAAGATATCGTCCAAATAAGGAAACACTGAATTACCCTGTTCTCTGATTACAGAGAGTAGGGCACCCAGAACCTTTGAAAAGATTCTTGGAGCTGTTGCTAGGCCAAATGGAAGAGCAACAAATTGGTAATGCTTGTCTAGAAAAGAGAATCTCAGAAACTGATAGTGTTCTGGATGAATCGGAATATGAAGGTATGCATCCTGCAAGTCTATTGTGGACATATAATGTCCTTGCTGAACAAAAGGCAGAATAGTCCTTATAGTCACCATCTTGAAAGTTGGTACTCTTACATAACGATTCAAAATTTTTAGATCCAGAACTGGTCTGAATAAATTTTCTTTCTTTGGTACAATGAATAGGTTTGAATAAAACCCCAAACCTTGTTCCTGAGGAGGAACTGGCATGATTACCCCTGAAGACTCCAGATCTGAAACACACTTCAGAAAAGCCTGAGCTTTTACTGGATTTACAAGGATGCGTGAGAGAAAAAATCTTCTCACAGGAGGTCTTACTTTGAATCCTATTCGATACCCCTGAGAGACAATTCTCTGAATCCAATGATTTTGGACAGATTTTATCCAAAAATCCTTGAAAATCCTTTATCTGCCCCCTACCAGCTGAGCTGGAATGAGGGCCGCACCTTCATGCGGACTTAGGGGCAGACTTTGATTTCCTAAATGGCTTGGATTTATTCCAATTAGAGGAAGGCTTCCAACTGGAAGCAGATTCCTTGGGAGGAGGATTGAGTTTTTGTTCCTTATTCTGACAAAAGGAACGAAAACGGTTAGAAGCCTTAGATTTACTATCCAACTGAGAACCAAATAAATTATTACCTTGGAAAGAAAGAGATAGTAATCTAGATTTAGATGTCATATCAGCATTCCAAGATTTAAGCCACAAAGCTCTTCTAGCTAATACAGCTAAAGACATGGATCTAACATCAATTTTGATAATATCAAAAATGGCATCACAAATAAAATGATTAGCATGTTGCAGTAAGCGAGTAATGCTAGATATGTCAGGATCCAAATCTTGTTGCGCTAAATTCTCCAACCAAAAAGTTGAGGCAGCCGCAACATCAGCCAAAGAAATAGCAGGTCTGAGAAGATGACCTGAATATAAATAGGCCTTCCTTAGATAGGATTCAAGCTTCCTATCTAAAGGATCCTTAAAGGAAGTACTATCTTCCATAGGAATAGTGGTACGTTTAGCAAGTGTAGAAATAGCCCCATCAACTTTGGGGATTTTTTCCCAAAACTCTATAGATTTTGCTGGTAAAGGATACAATTTTTTAAACCTTGAAGAAGGAATAAAAGAAGTACCTGGTTTATTCCATTCCCTAGAAATCATATCAGAAATAGCCTCAGGAATAGGAAAAACCCCCGGAGAAACCACAGGAGGTTTAAAAACAGCATTTAAACGTTTATTAGACTGAACGTCAATAGGACTGGTTACCTCAATATCCAAAGTAATTAACACTTCTTTTAATAAAGAACGCATATACTCTATTTTAAATAAATAAGTCGATTTGTCAATGTCTGAGGAAGGATCTTCTGAAACAGATAGATCCTCATCAGAAGAGGATAAATTATTATGTTACTGGTCATTTGAAATTTCATCAGCTAAAGGAGAAGTTTTAAAAGACCTTTTATGTTTATTAGAAGGTGGAAATGCAGACAAAGCCTTCATAATAGAATCAGAAACAAATTCCTTAAAATTTACAGGTATATCATGTACATTAGAAGTTGAAGGAACTGCAACTGGCAATGTACTATTACTGATGGAAACACTATCTGCATGTAAAAGTTTATCATGACAACTATTACAAATGACATTTGGTGGAATAATTTCTACACTTTTACAACAAATGCACTTAGCTTTGGTAGAACCGATGTCAGGCAGCAATGTTCCAGCAGAAACTTCTGAGTCAGGATCAGATTGGGAAATCTTGCTCAATGTAAGAGAAAAAACAACATATAAAGCAAAATTATCTATTTCCTTATATGACAGTTTCAGGAATGGGAAAAAATGCAAAAGCATAGGCCTCTGATAGAGAAAAAAGCAAGAGGCAAACATCAATGGGGTTTTGAAAAAATTTGGCGGCAAGAATGACGCACAACGTAACGTAAACTTTTTTGGCGCCAAAAATAACCGGAAATTACACACTACATCACTAATGACGCCGCTGTGTGAAAGGTCTCGGCGTCACATATGACGCCGGAAATGACGAAGTTGCATCATAAACGTCTTTTTCCGCACCAAAAAAATTTTCACGCCAAGAATGACGCAATAAAGTTTAGCATTAGATGCACCCGCGGGCCTAATACCCGCAATAGCAAGAAAGTAGTCAATTGAAAAAAAGACTAAACCCTAGGTAAGAAATTCATTTCTTAAAATGTTTAAACTCCCCAAATATGAAACTGACAGTCTGCTGAAGGAAATACATGAACCTGACTCATGGCAAATATAAGTACAATACATATATTTAGAACTTTATATAAATGCATAAAGTGCCAAACCATAGCTGAGGTGTCTTAAGAAATAAAAAACATACTTACCAAAAGATACCCATCCACATATAGCAGATAGCCAAACCAGTACTAAAACAATTATTAGTAGAGGTAATGGTAGATTGAGAGTATATCGTTGATCTGAAAAGGGAGGTAGGAGATGAATCTCTATGACCGATAACAGAGAACCCATTAAATAGACCCCCGTTAGAGAAATCATCGTATTCAATAGGTGATACTCACTTCACGTCCCTCTGACATTCGCTGTACTCTGAGAGGAATCGGGCTTCAACAATGCTGAGAAGCGCATATCAACGTAGAAATCTTAGCACAAACTTACTTCACCACCTCCATAGTAGGCAAAGTTTGTAAAACTGAATTGTGGGTGTGGTGAGGAGTGTATTTATAGGCATTTTGAGGTTTGGGAAACTTTGCCCCTCCTGGTAGGATTGTATATCCCATATGTCACTAGCTCATGGACTCTTGCCAATTACATGAAAGAAAAAAGCCTGTGATGGGCAAAACGCATCAGAGCGGTGTATAGGACACTTTTTAAATGCACTTATTAAGTTAGAACCTTACCATACCCTGTAATCACCTAGCCGTACTAGTATAATTCCATATAACGCCAGTTACTGCATGTTATGGGGTTCTGTAGTAGTTAACAGTGATAGTGGGCTGATTAGCAGCATCTGATACTATTGAGTACATTCTGAAGCCCTATCGCTCAGACTAATTATTTAAATCTAAGTGGAGATACAGATGTAAACTATTTGGTAGAGTGACGGCACTTTTTAGTCTCAGTTGTAATTCAAGAGTATACTCAGCCAAGTTTGTTAATTCTTTCTAATATAACAAAACTCGGTAACATTTACTATTACACTATAGGCTAATCACCTAGCCGTACCAGTGTAATTCCACATAACGCCAGTTACTGCATGTTATTGGGTTCTATATCAGTTTACAGTGGTAGTGGGCTGGATAGTAGCATCTGATATAACTGAGCACACGCTGAAGCCCTATCACTCGGATTGATTATATAAATCCGAATGGAGGTACAGATTCAGACTACTAGGTAGAGTAACGGCACTTAGTGTCACAGTTGTAATTCAAGATTATACATAGACTAGCTTGCTGATTCTTTCTAATACAATAGAACTCAATAATATTTATAATTATGCTACAGGCTAAAGGGATCAATTGATCAAACTGTATAGACTAGTTTGAATCTTTCTAGAGTTGCAAAACGATTACGATTAATTTATAATGCTCTACAAGTGTATCTCCTACCTTGAAGAGGATAATAATATTTGAGCATTGGGTATAAATGAACATTATGAGTACTTATAGTATGGTTTGGTAATAATGAGTATTTTTTAAGTTGCCATTAATTTGTTTGGGTATATTTAACAGCTGAATATTTAGAAGCTGCCCATACCACATGGTAACATATATTGATACACATATACGCTATGACGGTTACAATTTAGGTGAATATTATTCACCTCATACAGTTTTATTTGTATCGCTTTAAGACACAGCGGTATTGTGCAACAAGATAGAATCAATGAATTATCTCCAAACAGGGTAACAAATGTTGATTTGTTACCACTATGTAATATTTAACCTAATTAGAATATCCTTAGAACCCTACAGAAAGAAACTCTGTGTACAGTATAATTACATCATTTAAAAATTCCTTATTTGGCTAAAGAACTACTCTGCGGTTATTTATGAATTAATATAACTATATAATACAGTTGGGTATAGTATTTAACCAAATCACAACCAACCGTCATTATTCTATACAGCTGGTCAGTCAGCATATAAGTTGTAATCACCATCTCAACACAATATACACTGTGGACATACCACAGTAAAGCACCCAATAAGATTTAATTTGATAACTACACAGATAGAATAAATCACCTTTGACATGTGGCAGTTTGACAATAAGTTTATAAGTTTATATTCTATGTTACCCCAGAGGGTGCAATATTACTATATATTCCACACCAATTGATACGGTCCTTGCTGGGAACATAGTTACAGGGTATGAGACTTGGATAGTCACACATGCTGTGCTACCTTATAACAAAGGCGAGAGTATCACATACATAGCACAGCTTGACTCATTACCAGGTTCTATCTCTCTGTGCTAATTTGAACAATAGAATGTGTTTGTTACCGTATGTTATAGGTTG
Source organism: Bombina bombina (assembly GCF_027579735.1). Classification (NCBI taxonomy): domain Eukaryota; kingdom Metazoa; phylum Chordata; class Amphibia; order Anura; family Bombinatoridae; genus Bombina; species Bombina bombina. The sequence goes on from NC_069503.1 coordinate 34,889,998, forward strand.
TTAAACCCATTTTAATGTATATAATAAAGGATACATTTTAACTAATTCCGTCAAGCACTACCTTGCGAGTCTGGGCATTAGAGTGCTATAGGTGCACTCTAAGATATAACTCCTGGATCAAAAAGAAGCCACTGCTGGGTATATATGTGATGCTGCTATGTGCACTTTTAGTTTTCAAGACGGAAAAATAAATTTTGAGACTTAAATTACAGGAAAATGGGGAGAAATAAATAATGATGGTAAAAGTAATAGAAAAGGCAAATGTCAGAGATTGTATAGATTACAGCTACTTTATTAGAAAGAAGGCAGCATTATCAGGACCATTCTTACGCATTTCACTCATCAAGTGCCTTGTCAGACGTCTCTGATTAAGTCACAAGAGGTCACAATAATGCTGCATCTTTCAAATAAAGCTGCCTTAGTCCATAGGACTGTTCCCTGCTGTTTGTTTATTACAGTTTATATGTAGTGAATAGAGGAATCACTAGAACAGTGGGGACCCCTTGTAACTCTGAGGAAGCGTTCTTGTAAAATGCGCGTCAGGGGTCACCAGGAGAAGCTCCGTCTCTCCCTATTTTTAACTTGCTAAACTGGATGATTTAATCCACACAAAATTATTATATTATTGACTCTCAGCAGTGCAGATTTGTAGCGTAATATTAAATAGTCCCCGGATTGAAGGGGCTTAGCTGATAGTTTTCTCTCTGTCTGCTACTGCTGTCTAATCATTTATTTGTGATTATCGTATATTGTTCAATCATCCTGGTTTAAGTGTTTTTAAATATAGCCAGCTTGTATGTATGAGTGAATCACATATAAAGATTTAGTATGAATGGGATCATTACTATGTAATATAATCTGATTTTTTTAATGTAAGCAGTAGTGTATTATTCCTCACACAGAGTAAAGCAATCTTGTGTTCTTTGTATGCGCTATTACAATTACCTGATAATTGTGTTTTGGTTTATTTTGCTTTAACCTATGACATAAAAAACTTCAAAATAATATATGATAATTATAAACTATAATTTATTCTATTGAGAGGTTTTTTTATGTAAATTATCCTACTGCTTTCCCCCCAACATTTAGATTATTTTAAAATGAATATTGTTTCTGGCCACTTTGAAATGGCTGCCAAGCTCATCCCACTGATGACATCATGATCTGGGCTGCATATGGCATCCAATCACAAAAGACTCACTAGTTGGATTGACTGTCATTGCTATTCAGCTGAGTGCCTAGATGCAGCCCAGATCATGATGTCATCAGTGGACGGAGCTTGGCAGCCATTTCAAAGTGGCCAGAGACAATATTCATTTTAAAATAACTTTTCTACTGTTCCTGCTGCATGATATAGAAAAGGTGCAGGAGGCTGTTTGCAGCTTAATCTAAGGTGAGACTTTAAGATGACTAAGGTGTAGACTGTCCCTTTAACTCCTGCAAAGTCAGCTATAAAGCAGCAATTAACTTCTGGGAGTTAGCTGAGCATATCTGGTGAGCCAATGACAAGAGGCACATGTGTGTAGCCACCAGTCAGCTCTCAGTAGTACATAAGTTTGTTAACAGAAGTGAAATTAAAAGTGTCATAAAATGACACATTCTATCTGAATCATGAAAGTGTAATTTCCTATCCCTTTAAGTAGGATTTAAGTAACATAAAATGTCTGTATAAAGTCTTGCTGGTGATTAATAATCTGGGTTGGTGTAGGTCGGGGGTTAATTTGATATTGTTTTATGTACTGTTAAAGGGACAGTAAAAACTTAAATGGATTGGATAGAACATGACATTTCAAACAACTTTCCAATTTACTTATTATCATTTGTGCTTATTTCTCTTAGTATCCTTTGTTAAAGAGTAATCCTAGGTGAAATCAGGAGCGTGCACGTATCTTCAGACAGCAGAGTTTGCAAAAACATTTATAGCTATGTTATACATAGTTACAAACACTGCTGCACAGAGTGCTAAATACACGTGCACGCCCCTAAGCTCATATAATATCAGCCTCCTAGGTTTACTCTATAACAAAGGATACCAAAAGAACAAAGCAAATCAGATAATAGAAGTAAATTGGAAAGTTGGGTAAAATTGCTGCTCTATCTGAATTATCAGCATTTAACTTTCACTGTCAGATTTGGCTTCTATCTTTGATGATGTTTTCCTAATTATTCTGTGATATTATGTTTTTAATTATACAAAAAACACAAAATACTGGTCTGGATTACAATCACTTTTTATTTGCATGAAAAAACATTGTATATCATTATATAGTAAACAGCAGCATTACATGAAATACAGTGGGGCAAAAAAAGTATTTAGTCAGCCACCAATTGTGCAAGTTCTCCCACTTAAGAAGATGAGAGAGGCCTGTAATTTTCATCATAGGTATACCTCAACTAAGAGAGACAAAATGTGGAAACAAATCCAGACAATCACATTGTCTGATTTGGAAAGAATTTATTTGCAAATTATGGTGGAAAATAAGTATTTGGTCAATATCAAAAGTTCACCTCAATACTTTGTTATATATCCTTTGTTGGCAATGACAGAGGTCAAACGTTTTCTGTAAGTCTTCACAAGGTTGTCACACACTGTTATGTTGGCCCATTCCTGCATGCAGATCTCCTCTAGAGCAGTGATGTTTTGGGGCTGTTGCTGGGCAACACGGACTTTCAACTCCCTCCAAAGGTTTTCTATGGGGTTGAGATCTGGAGACTGGCTAGGTCACTCCAGGACCTTGAAATGCTTCTTACGAAGCCACTCCTTCATTGCCCAGGCAGAGTGTTTGGGATCATTGTCATGCTGAAAGATCCAGCCACGTTTAATCTTCAATGCCCTTGCTGATGGAAGGAGGTTTACACTCAAAATCTCACGATACATGGCCCCATTCATTCTTTCATGTACACAGATCAGTCGTCCTGTTCTCTTTGCAGAGAAACAGCCCCAAAGCATGATGTTGCCACCCCCATGCTTCACAGTAGGTATGGTGTTCTTTGGTTGCAACTCAGCATTCTCTCTCCTCCAAACATGACGAGTTGTGTTTCTACCAAACAGTTCTACTTTGGTTTCATCTGACCATATGACATTCTCCCAATCCACGTCTGGATCATCCAAATGCTCTCTAGCATACTTCAGACCGGCCCGGACATGTACTGGCTTAAGCAGGGGGACACGTCTGGCACTGCAGGATCTGAGTCCCTGGCAGCATAGTGTGTTACTGATGGTAGCCTTTGTTACGTTGGTCTCAGCTCTCTGCAGGTCATTCACTAGGTCCCCCCGTGTGGTTCTGGGATGTTTTCTCACCGTTCTTGTGATCATTTTGACCCCACCGGTGAGATCTTGCATGGAGCCCCAGATCGAGGGAGATTATCAGTGGTCTTATATGTCTTCCATTTTCTAATTATTGCTCCCACAGTTGATTTCTTCACACCAAGCTGCTTGCCTATTGCAGATTCAGTCTTTCCAGCCTGGTGCAGGTCTACAATTTTGTTTCTGGTGTCCTTCGACAGCTCTTTGGTCTTCACCATAGTGGAGTTTGGAGTGTGACTGTTTGAGGTTGTGGACAGGTGTCTTTTATACTGATAACAAGTTCAAACAGGTGCCATTAATACAGGTAATGAGTGGAGGACAGAGGAGCCTCTTAAAGAAGAAGATACAGGTCTGTGAGAGCCAGAAATCTTGCTTGTTTGTAGGTGACCAAATACTTATTTTCCACCATAATATACAAATAAATTATTTCCAAATCAGACAATGTGATTGTCTGGATTTGTTTCCACATTTTGTCTCTCATAGTTGAGGTATACCTATGATGAAAATGACAGGCCTCTCTCATCTTCTTAAGTGGGAGAACTTGCACAATTGGTGGCTGACTAAATACTTTTTTGCCCCACTGTATGCACACAATGGTATAAATATACCTAACACTTGTGCTCTTGATACAAAGGGATTTATCAGATATATAATGTTCCCTTTATATATACAGTATGTGCTATTATCAGTTCTTGTGGCTTCTAACTAACATGAAAAGATCTAACAGACATAATATCAATTTACAGAACATGACACACATATTACATACCCAGTATACATGTAGCTTATAGTAGCCATTTAAATTAAACTGATTATGATCATGTATGTACCGGTTACTGATATTGTGTCTCATTAAATAAAATCAGTTCCCCCTCAGTAATTCCTCTGGTATATAACATGTACAATGCTAAGCATCTATTACTATAAGAAAAGGTTTATCCACATGATGTGCACATTAAATATTTCTCCCAGATGTCAATCATTTGAGACTGATGTTCTTGTTTATATAATTATCTAACTCTATATTCATGTAAAGACTCTTTATTCTGTAAATGTAATTATTTCCTCCCCTATGTAAAACAAAACGTACAACTTCTAACACTGGCATATTAATAAACAACACTGGGGGTGCTTTGGTGGTGACTGGTTGTGTAAACTGGTCAGTATAAG